>NW_027331929.1:5710930-5760619 GCF_048418815.1 Hemitrygon akajei
CTACAAGAGGTCTCTGCGCTGGCTCTGGCAGTTTAACCCGTTTCACCGCGATTGTCATCCAGTTTACCTTGGATGTAAGTACCTCTCTACATGATAGAATTATTGGCGGGTGGGAACCGAACTGAAGACACCGAGGAAGTGGCGGTTGGCTCACAAACAAAGAAAGCTTGGGGGCGGTGCGAGAGGGCGGATACGCTCTGACCGAAGGTTTGAGATGCGTCTATTTTAACGCAAGGAGTGTTGTGAATAAAGTGGATGAGTTTAGAGCGTGGACCCGTACTTGGAGATATGACGTGGTGGTCATTACAGAGACTTGGATGGCACAGGGACACGAATGGTTACTTCAAGTGCTGGGTTTTAGGTGCTTCGGAAAGGACAGTGAGGGAGTAAAAGAAGTGAGGGCGTAGCACAGTTGATCAGAAATAGTGTTACTGCTGCAGAAACGTTGGACGCCATGGAGGGATTGTCTACGTAGTTTCTGTGGGTGCAGGTTAGGATCTGGAAGGGGTCAATGATTTTACTGTGTGTTTTAAATAGGCCGCCTAATACTAACAGGGATATTGAGATGCAAATAGGGAAACAGATCCGGGAAAGATGTAATTATAAAAGCTTTCGTGATGGGAGATTTTAATTTCCCAAAAATCGACTGGCATCTCTCTAGAGTAAAGGGCTTATATGGGGTGGAGTTTGTTAGGTGTGTTCAGGAAGGTTTCCTGACACAATATGTAGATAGGCCCACAGGAAGAGAGGCTGTATTTTATTTGGTATTTGGAAATGAACTTGGTCAGGTGTCAGATCTCTCAGTGGGAGAGCATTTTGGAGATAGTGATCATAATTCTATCTCCTTTACAATCGCATTGGAAAGAGATAAGAACAGACAATTTAGAAAAGCGTTTAATTGCAGTAAGCTGAATGATGAGCCTATCAGGGAGGAAATAGAAAGCTTAAGTTTGAAACCGATGTTCTCAGGGAAAGGTACGGAAGAAATGTGGCAAAAATTCTGGGGTTATTCGTGTAGAGACTGCATAGGTACGTTGCAATGAGGCAGCGAAGTTATGGTATGGTACAGGAGCCGTGGTGTACAAAGGCTGTAAAAAATAGTCAAGAAGAAAAGAAGAGCTTACAAAAGGCTCAGAGAACTAGGGAATGTTATTGATCTAAAATATTATAACGCTACTAAGAAGGAGCTTAAGAAGGAAATTAGGAGAGCGAAAACGGGCCATGAAAAGGCCTTAACGGCCAGAGTTAAGGAAAAACCCAAGGCATTCTAGAAGTATATGTAGAGCAAGACGATAAGACGTGAAGGAATTGGACCCATCAAGTATGACATTGGGAAAATGTGTATGGAACAGGATGAAATAGCAGAGCTACTTAATGAATACTTTACTTCAGTATTCACTATGGAAAAGGATCTTAGTGATTGTAGTGATGACTTGCAGCAGACTGAAAAGCTTGTGTATTTAGATATTAAGAAAGTGGATGTGCTGGAGCTTTAGGAAAGCATCAAGTTAGATAAGTCGCCGGGACCCGATGAGATGTACCCAAGGCTTCTGTGGGAGGTGAGGGAGGAGATTGATGAACCTCTAGCGATGCTTTTTGCATCATCAATGGAGACGGGAGAGGTTCCGGAGGATTGGAGAGTTGCGAATATTATTCCTTTATTCAAGAAAGGGAGCAGAGATAGCCTAGGAAATTATAGACCAGTGAGTCTTACATCAGTGGTGGGTAAGTTGATGGAGAAGATCCTGAAGGCAGGATTTATGAAGAATTGATTAGGAGTAGTTGGCATGGTTTTGTCAAGGGGAGGTCGTACCTTACGAGCCTGATTAAATTATTTGAGGATGTGCCTAAACACATTGATAAAGGAAGAGCTGTAGATGTAGTTTGTATTGATTTCAGCGAGGCATTTGATAAAGTTACCCTATTCAAGGATTAACGAGAAAGGAAAGAGGGATGGGATCCAATGGGACATTGTTTTGTGGATGCACAACTGGTTAGAGGTGTTGTGGATAGTGTGGAGGGCTGTTAAAGTTCACAGCCTGACATTGATATGATGCAAAACTGGGCTGAGAAGTGGCAGATAAGTGTAAAGTGGTTCATTTTGGTAAGTCAAATATGATGGCAGAATATAGTATTAATGGTAAGACTCTTGGCAGCGCGGAGGATAAAAGGGATCCTGGGGTCCGAGTCCATAGGCGATCAAAGCAGCTGCGCAGTTTGACTCTGTGGTTAAGAAGGCGGATGGTGTATTGGCCTTCATCAATAGTGGAATTTATTTTAGGAGCCGAGAGCTAATGTTGCAGCTATGTAGGGCCCTGGTCAGATTCCACTTGGAGGACTGTGGTCAGGTCTGGTAGCCTCACTAAAGGAAGGATCTGGAAGCCATAGAAATGGAGCAGAGGAGACTTACAAGCGTGTTGCCTGGATTTGGAAGCATGTCTTGTGGTACTAGGTTGACTGAACTCGGACTTTTCTCCTGGGAGCGACGGAGGATGAGAGTTGACCTGATAGAGGTGTACAAGATGATGCGAGTTATTGATCGTGTAGATAGTCAGAGTCTATTTCTCAGGACTGACATGGTTGCCATAAGATGGCAGAGATTTAAGGTGTTGGGGAGTAGTTACCGAGGAGATGTCAGGGGTAAGTTTTTCTTTTACTCAGAGTGGTGAGTGCGTGGAATGGGCTGCCGACAATGGTGGTGGGGGCAGACTCGACAAGTTCTTTTAAGGGGCTTTTAGATAGGTGCACAGAGCTTAGTAAAATAATGGGCTATATGTCAGTCTAGTAATTTCTGAGGTAGGGATACGTTCGGCACAACTTCGTAGTCCGAAGGTCCTGTACTGTGTTCTAGGTTTTCTGTGTTTCTGTGTTTCAGTCGTACCGCGTCTCGGAGCAGCCGCATACGGCCTGCAATACTCTGCCGGACACAAGACGACAGAACAAACAACGGCAGACAATTCGTTTGGCGTATTGGAATAGCGGCAGACGGCCGGCAAAACTCAGCTGGACGGCCGGCTCTCGACTGGACCCTGGGCCCGCGGACGGCAGGCTCTCGACTGGACCCAGGAACCGCGGACGGCGGGCTCTCGACTGGACACAGGAACCGCGGACGGCGGGCTCTCGACTGGACCCAGGAACCGCAGACGGCAGGCTCTCGACTGGACCCAGGAACCGCGGACGGCCGGCTCTCGACTGGACCCAGGAAACGCGGACGGCGGGTCTCGACAAGACTCATTCTCTGCGGACCAGCGCGAGCATAGACTCCCTGCTGAGATGACCAACCAGCAGAGAGTAGATGTAATCCGGAATTTTTATGCTGCCGATTAGAATGAGGATAAGGTGCCCTCATCAAGGAGCCCAGTGTAACACGGGAAAACGGAAATTAACTGAAGTGAGGAGTCACCGGACCAGACCGTGACAATCCAACAATATCCGGTATTACGGAAAGATAAGCAGGAAGGTCACAGAGGTGGGATAGCACTCTGAATTAAGGCTGAGATCAGAGCGATAGTGAGAGATAATATAAGATCTAACAAGCAGAATCTTGAATACATCTGGGTGGAGATTACACATTCATTCAAACACTAGGAAGCTGCCATGTTGCCGACTGGACAGCGGCAGGAATCCAAGTTTCGGAACTCCCATTTCCCCGGTGTGGTTGGCTGTCACCATCCGTTTAAGGCACAAAATGCCTTATCTGCCAATGTTCCTCATGGAATGTCTGTCGGTGAAGGCCTCGCGCCGAGCACTCAGTGCTCAACCGTACGGGATCCATTTCTGGTACTGTTGTTTGTGACTTTATCTTTGGATTCCATCGCTGTGGTCTTGTTTATTTCGAGTCTGAGTCGGAGTGTATTCTGGACTCAACCCGGCCCCTGCCTTCTCCACCATCCATATCTCTGTCGGTACTGAGGGGATTGCAAGGTTAGGGGTTTGAGGGGATGTGGTCTGTCATTGAAGTCTCGCGAATTTCTCCAGATGTACTGTGGAGAACGTTCTGACTTGACGCATCGCCGCCTGGTGTGGAGGCTGCAACGCAGAGGGTCGCCAGAGGCTGCAAAGGGTTCCAGGCTCAGCCAATTCCATCACGGGCACAAACCCCCTCCCCTCCATCGAGGACATGTTCAAGAAGGAATTTGTCGGTAAGACCACATCCATCAGCGAGGACCCCCTCCCGCCGGGAAATGCCCTGTGCTCATCGGTACCATCGGGGAGGGGGTACAGGAGCCTGTAAACGCAATAATTTACTAGCAGTTGCTTCCCCTCCGCCATCAGTTTCAGAACGCTCCCGGAACACTTAAACACTGGCACAGTTTATTAATTTTACCAATTTACGTTAATTTTACATCTTTGCACCGTACCAAGGTCACGTTGAAGTTGTACACGAAGTCAATGAGACCGCACTTGGAGGGCGCTGTTCACTTCCGTTCGCCCTGCTGAAGGAAAGATGCCACTGAGCTGGAAAGAGTGCAGAGGGAGATTTACGAGGATGTCGCCGGGTCTGGAGGGTCTGAGTTATAGGGAGAAGGCAAGAAAGCGGGGACTTTGTTCCTTGGAGCGTGGGTATGAAACCAGGAGAGGCACAGATAGGGTGAATGTGCGCAGTCTTTCCCCCTGGGTAAGGGGAATTGAGAGCCAGAGTGCACAGAATTGAGGTGAGAGTGTGTGGAGGAACCGAGAGCAGAGAGGCAGAGAATGGGGTCTGGGGAGTAGAGAAAGGTGGATAAGCGGAATGAGTTGGTGAGAAGAGTGGTCTGGATGGGGAAAGGGAGAATAGTTGGAGAGAATGAGGATGCGAGTAAAGGAAGAGACTGAGTAGTAAAGAAGGCAAAGAGAGGGTGGGAACTGATGAAAGGATGGCATAGTGAGAGTGTGGTAGATTGAGTGAGGAGAAGTAGGGTGTGGTCACTTGATTGAAGTCGTCCCGACAGTCTGTTGACAGAGATCTTGGATATCTTCAGAAATACCCAGGTACAAATGTGCCGACTTCTCGCAGATGAATCCGTATTTCCTGTTGCAACTGTAAATGTACGAGTCACACTTACTGCAGATGGGCGATCCATAGAACATCTCGTACAGAAGATAAGAGGCCACATTCCTATCAAAGAGAGTTCGACATTTTCAGCAGAGACAAAACAGGTCCAGCAGACAACTGGAGACCGTCGCCAAAATAATCCCATTAATCTGCGCTCTCCCCACAGCCACTTGTCAGACTCTAAACGAATCCCATGAAAAGGGTTCTAACACTAAACCTAGCAATTATAGGTCTGTAAGTTTGGCGTCAGTGGTGAGTTAGTTAATGGAAAGTCTTCTTCGAGATGGTATATGTAATTATCTGGATTGACAGGGTGTGATTAGGAACAGTCAACATGGATTTGAGCGTGGAATGTCATGCTTGACAAATCTTATTTAATTTTTTGAAGAGGTTACTAGGAAGGTTGACGAGGATAAAGCAGTGGATGTTGTCTATATGGACTTCACTAACGCCTTTGATCAGATTCCGCACGGAAAGTTAGTTAGGGAGGTTCAATCTTTAGATGTTAATATTGAAATAGTAAAATTGATTCAACAGTGGATGGATGGGAGATGCCAGAGAGTAGTGGTGGATAACAGTTTGCCAGTTTGGAGGCCGGTGACAAGTGGTGTGCCTCAGGAATCTGCGCTGGGACCAAAGCTGTTTGTGATATATATTTTAGATTAGGATGATGGGGTGGTAAATTGGATTAGTAAGTATGCAGATGATACAAAGATAGGTTGCGTTGTGGATAATGAAGAGGGTTTTAAAAGCTTGCAGAGAGATATAGGCCAGTCACAAAAGTGGGCTTAAAGATGGCAGTTTAATGCTGATAAGTGTGAGGTGACGCATTTTGGTAGGAATAATCAAAATAGAATATTCATGGTGCATGGTAGGGCTTTGAAGAATGCAGTAGAACAGAGTGATCTAGGAATAATAGTGCATAGTTCCTTGAAATTGGAACCTCATGCGGATAGGATGGTAAATAAATCTTTTAGTATGCTGGCCTTTATAAATCAGAGCATTGAGTATAGGAGTTGGAATGTAATGTTAAAATTGTACAAGGCTTTGGCAAAGCCAAATTTGGAGTATCGTGAACAGTTCTAGTCACCAACGTATAGGAAAGATGTCACCAAAATAGAGATAGTACAGAGAAGATTTACTAGAATGTTACCTGGGTTTCAGCACCTTAGTTACAGGGAACGGTTGAACCAGTTAGGTCTTTATTCTTTGGAGCGTAGAAGGTTGAGGGGTCTTGATAGAGATATTTAAATTTTGAGGGGGATAGATAGAGTTGACGTGGATAGGCTTTCTTCCCATTGAGAGTAAGGGAGATTCAAACCAGAGGACATGAGTTGAGATTTAGGGGGCAAAAAGTCAGGGGTAACACGAGGAGAACTCATTTACTCAAAAAACGGTAGCTGTGTGAAACGACCTTCCAGTAGAAGAGGTAGAGGCAGGTTCGATATTATCATTAAAACAAAATTGGATAGGTATATGGACAGGAAAAGAATATGGGCTGAATACAGGTCGATGGGATTTGGTGAGAAGGGCCGAGATGGCCTGCTTCCGCGCTGTAATTGCTATATGTTTATGTGATACCGCGTTCTGCCCACAGCCCCGGATCCATGGCCGTACGAATCCCACTACACCGCTCTCCCCTACAATGCCGAGTCCGTTCCCAAATTAATCCAACTTCCCCACCCTATCTTGACAACCCTGCACCAGTCAACAAACTAACCCCACAGCCCGACTCTATGGCCACGGCACTCTGTCAGTCTCCAAACTAATGCCACGCACCCATTTCCTCCCCACAGATTTGTGTCAGCACTCAAACTAACCCCACAGCCGACTCTGTCAGTCTCCAAACTTATCCCACTGACCCAGAGCATCGTGTCTGTCTGAAAGCTAATCCAGACTGCCCGACACTGACCCCACGGCCTCGTGTCAGTCTCACACCACCGACCTGTAACAGTCCAAACCTCACCCGTCTTTGCATTTTCCAATCCAGTAAGTTCTGAATAGATTGCCGATAAAGGTGGAAACAAAATCCTGTGAAATTAAATTCCTTCGATTAATATGCTTGCAACGCCCTGGGAAATGTTTCACTGCTAATGTAATGGTTTCTCTGTAGCAGCAGTCTGTTTGTGTTATGACGAGAGACACCGGGGGCTTTGGGATGGGTGACGTCCAATGATGGGAGGGGTTTTCTTTGCTGTGAGCCCGAGAGCGAGGGACTCGCGGGCTTTTGTTCGGCAGGAAATGGAGACAGAAGATGCCAGATCGGGGTAATCGTAGACTGCAGGACTGAGCGGACTTGGAATGGGGTCGGGAGTCGACCACGCCCGGGGGAAATCGATGGGAAACTGACGGTCGGGAAAAGAGTGGAGCGCATTAGAACGCATTAGACTGTTTCGTTAAAATGGGCCCTTTTTCTCTTTGTTTTCTGTACTAACCCCGTAGTCAAATAAAGAATCATGAAGCCCGGTCGTTTAATTGCAAATGGTGAACTGCTCGTTATTTCGTGGGATTGATTTGTAACCGGGCAACACATCCACACAATCGAGATTTCTCAGTTTGACCGTGCCGGAGGCAGTATCGCCAAATCCCCCCCCCCCCACCCCCCGACCCCCAGATAAACGCATGCTGGTCGAACCTGAGGGTTACTTTTAGCCTCCCGTCATGCCTGACAAGAGGAAAATGTGAAGAGTTGGAAAGAGATGGAATCACCCAGTGTCTAATCGCAGGAATGTGTGATGGGACGGTGGGGAGGGTGCTTCGCACTCTGTCTGACCCCGGAAGTGGGTGACGGGACGGCTTTGAGGGACATCGTTCGGTCACACTAAAAGAAAACCTCTATAGTTGTACCGTGGACAGCATTCTGACAGACTGCATCACTGTCCGGTATGGAGGGGCTACTGTACAGGACAGAAAGAAGCTGCAGGAGGCTGTCAATCTAGTCAACTTCATCTTGTGCACAAGTCTGTAAGTACCCAGGAAAGCTTCAGAGAGGCAGCGTCCATTATTAAAGACCTCCAGCACCCATGGTTTGCCAGTTCCTCTCTGTAACCTTCAGGCAAGAGATATAGACGCCTGAATGCACACACTGAGCAATTCAGGAACAACCTCTTCCCTCTGCCATCCGATTCTTAAATGGACGCTACAGGACACCGCCTCATCTTTTATAATGTACGCCATTTCGTTTTTTTTTTACATTTATATAAACCTGTGAACGACTTACTTGCTTATTTTTATTCTGTCTTATTTTAATTATTACCATTTTTTGTCTCTTTGCTTGATTATGTATTGCATAGAACTGCTGCTAAGTTCACAACTTTCATGTCACATGCCGGTGATAATAAACCTAATTCTGCTTCTAGTGGAAGTTTCACTCTGTGTCTATCCCCGGGACTGTGTGACGAGACAGAATGGAGGGAGATTCACTCTGTGTCTGACCCCGGGACTGTGTGACGAGACGGAATGGAGGGAGATTCACTCTGTGTCCGACCCCGGGAGAGTGTGACGGGACGGTGTGGAATGATTAAATCTGTGTTGTACCCCATGAGTCACATACCTCTTCCTCGCTTGAATTTATTTCAAGCAGCCTTGCAGCAAAGTTTGAACAATGTTCTCTCGCTCCATCATAAGATTTCCCCAAGGTGGATATGAAATAACACCGATCTCGGTTTTCATTCCAGTTCTTAGGACACGTTTGCTCTGCAAATCAGGAACAAAAAAAACAAAAACAATGAATCTGCCTCCATAACTCCCATTGCACCGACTGGGATCAGAAAAAGTCAACGTCCCTGCACAACGTCCAATCCCGGATTCAGACAGCAGGTGTCGCTGCTTTCACACCTTCCCATCACGCACTCCGACAGCCAGACACAGAGTGAAGCTCCCTGCAAACCTTCCATTCACACCTACTAGGATCAGCCACAGAGTAAAGCTCCCTGTACACCGTTCCATCACATACTCCCAAGGTGAGACATAGAATGAAGCACCCGCCACTCCGCCCCATCACAATTTATGAGTTCAGTTGTAAAGTGACGATCTCTGCGAACCGTCCGATCACTCAGACTCGCCAGTCAGAGACAGTGTGAAGCTCCCTTGCCCTGTCCCATCACATATTCCAGATGTCTGTCATGCAGAAAAGTGCACAAAACACGTTCCCTGTATCAGACGCAGAGGCAAGGTCCGAAACACCGTCTCAGTACAAACACCTGTTAGACACAGAGTAAAGTTGCTTCCACACCAACCCATCACAAAATCCCGGGGTCAGACAAAGAGTGAGTCTCCCTCCACAATATTTCAACACACAACAGGTTCTCAGACATAGAGTGGAGCGCTTCCTGGCTCGTCCCATAACAGACTCCAAGGATCAGATTCTCCCTCGGTAGCATTACCTCGCACGCACACTGTGTCAGTCAGAGAGTGAAGCTCATTACACTGTGTCTTTTCACAGCCCACAGAGGTCAGACGCGGAGTGACACTCCCTCCATACAGACCCATCACACTCCCAGGGGTTGAACACAGTGTGAGTATCACATTGCACTCTCCCATCAGATACTCCCGGTGTAAGACACAGAGTGACTCCCCACCCACCCCCCACCCCCGCACTCTTCCAAGACACATTTCTGGCACCAGACACAGGGTGATGCTCCCTACATGGCATCACATTGCAAACAGTCTGTATCAGACACAGAGTGATACTCCCTCCACACCGCCGCTCACACACTCCCTGTATCAGAGAACAGAATTTAGATCCCTCCACAAAGTCCAGTCGCACAAAGTCTGTGTCAAACACAGAGTCCCGTCATACATACACGGGGTGAAACACAGATTTAAGCTCCCTGCACACCGTCCGATCACTCTCTCACACTGTCAGTCGCAGATTGAATCTCTCTCTCCAAGGCCCCATCACACACTCCAGCGGTCAGACACGGAAATAAACTCCCTCAGCACACACGACAAATGTCAGAGGGAGAGTGATTCTAACTCTACAGCTTCTCAACGCACCACACAGTAAAGTGTCAGAGACAAAGGGAAGCTGCCTCCACACAGTCCCATACACACCACCGCGTTTAACATAGTGTGAATCTCCCTCTTCAGGTCCTATCTCACTTCCTGGCGAGTCACACACTGAGGCTCTCTCTGAATCGGCCTATTACACACCCTGTGTTCTCACACAAATCAAAATTCCGCCCACTCACTCCCATGGGGTCAGAATCCCTCCACAACATCTAATCACACAGTCTGTTGTCACATAGAATGGACGTCGCTCTGCACTGTCCTATCACACAATCCCGCTGTCAGGCACAGAGTGAAGCTGGATCCATAATGTCCATCAGACATTCCCTGAGTGAGACATAGAGTGAAGCTATAATACTACGTTCCACAACCCCGTGGTCAGACACAGAGTGAATCCACCTCCACAACGTCCCATCACACTCTCCTGGATTCAGTGATAGAGTGAAACTTCCTCCACGCAGCCCCATCACACACTCACTGGGTCAAACACAGAGTGAATCACCCTCCATAACATCTCTTCACACTCTCCCGATGTCAAGCACAGAGTGACGCTTCCTTTCTCCATGCCTGCCCTGTGATGAGGAGCGGGTGAAAGAGGGGGATGATGCCTCACCTCTTCTGCTGGTCAAAAATTCACAGATTCGAGCCTTGGTTCCGTTGACAGATCTGTACTTCGTTTCCATCTCAGTGAACTGGTGACGGAGATCGTTGTGCTTCCGTTTAAGAACGGACAGGTAAGAGTTGAGTGCAGAAAGCTTGGAGTGAAGAGTTGAGTTTAACTCATGGTAGTTTCGGTCGGAGGTGACCTTAGACTGACGAATCTGTGATACTGAGAGAGATGGTGAAGGATGTTCAGCGTTTATAGTAACACGTGAGTCAGCGTCACGCTACCGAACGGGTCACAGAGAGTGTTGTGTCAGTGTCACGGTGAAGGGTGTCACAGTGAAGGATGTGTTGGGGGCACAGTGAGAGGTGTAGGGGCCACCTTGGGGGGGGTTGTCTGTGTCACGCTGAGGGTTTATCAATGCCTTAGTAAAGGTGCTGTTGTTTAAGGGGGTCAGCGTCAATGTCGTGCGGGGCATGTCCGAGTTGCTGTGAGGGACGTGTCGTCGTCACTGTGGTAAGTGTTTCTGTGCCCCGGCGGGAGGTGTACCGGATCACAATGAAGTGTATCTCGATGTCAAGACAAAGAAAATTTCAGGTTGACGGGCCTTGTGGTGTCACTGTGAGTGGAGTATCTGTGTCGTGGTGTGTTGATCTCAGAGAGAGGGGTATGCCTGTTTCACGGTGAGAGACATGTCATGGCAACGTTGTGTGTGAGAGGGTCACGCTGAGGTGTGTGTCGGTGTCACGGAGAGTACTATGTCAGTTTCATTGAGAATTTAGGTGTCTGTATCACGTTAAGGGGTTTGCCTGTATCACGGTGAGGTGAGGACAATTGCCTCAGGGAGTGGTGCATCTGTGTTTTGTTGAGGGGTGATACTGTCTCTGTAAGGGGTGTTACAGTGACGTGTGAGTCTTTGTCACGATGCGGTGCAGAGTGGATCACGTTGAGGAGCGTGAAGGTGTCACGGTGTACGGTCCCTCAGTGTCACGGTGATGAGCGTGTCGGTGTCACTCTGAGGTGTGTTTCGGCGTCGCCTTGAACATTTTATCAGTAACGCCGTCAGGGGCATGTCGATGTTACTGAAAGGAACCATGCGGTCAATATGACTGCGATGTGCGTGTCAGTGTCGCGGTTAGGAGTGTATCTGTGTCTCGTTGAAGGTCGTGACCGTGCTAGGGTAACAGCATTGCTGATGTGAGAGAATGTTGTGTCGTGTCACGGCGAGTCTTGACCGTGTTACGGTAAAGGCCATGTTTTTATCACTGTTAGCTGTGTGTCCGTGTTATAGAACATAGAATAGTACAGTACAATTATTTCGGCTGACAATGTTTTGTCGGCGCTTAAACCCTGCCTCCCATATAACCCACCAATTTAATTTCCTCCATATACCTGACTAGTAGTTTCTTAAATTTCATTAGTGTAGCAGGCTCCACCAATTCTTATCCTCCTTCTCTCCAAAGAGTAAAGCCTTATCTCTCTTAATCTCTTATCATAATCCATACGCTCTAAACCAGGCAGGATCCTGGTATATCTCCTCGGTACCCTTTCCAGTGCTTTCGCATCCTTCGTATAGTACTTACTCCACCACGACCCTCTGCCTTCTGCAGGCAAGCCAATTATGAATCCACCTGGCTAAACGTCTCTGGATCCCATGCCTTCTGACTTTCTGAATGAGCCTACCGCATGGAACCTTGTCAAATGCCTTACTAAAATCCATGCAGATCACATCCACTGCACAACCCTCGTCTGGTCACCTCCTTAACGAAATGCCTGTTAGATGTTGTTAGAAGGTCGGAGTGGTCTGCTATGTATAAAAGCAAAAGAAGTGCGGCGGATATATTTTTTTTCTTTTTTTTTTCCGTCTGTATTTACTCATGTTGTTCTGTTGTTTCAAAACTAAAGGGTCTGAAAGACATCCGGGAAATTATAAGCCAGTGAATTTCACGTCGGTCGTAGGTAAATTATTGGAAGGCGTACTAAGAGATAGGATCTCTTACGATACAATAGTATTTGGATAGACAGGGATAAAAAAAAAGGGAGAGTCAACACGGCTTTGCGCGTAGTAGGTCATGTTTAACAAATCTATTAGATTTTTAATGAGGAGGTTACCAGGAAAGTGGATGAAGGGAAGGCAGTGGATGTTGTCTACATGAATTTCAGTAAGGCCTTTGACAAGGTTTCGCATGGGAGGTTAGTGAGGAAGATTCAGTCGTTAGGTATTCATGGTGAGTTAGTAAATTGTATTCGACATTGTCTCAATGGGAGAAGTCAGAGAGTGGTAGTGGAGGATTGCTCGTCTGAGTGGAGGCCTGTGACTAGTGTTGTGCCACAGGGATCAGTACTGGGTCCATTGTTATATGTCATCTATATCAATGATCTGGATGATAATATGGTAAATTGGATCAGCAAATTTGCTGATGATACAAAGACTGGAGGTGCTGTGGGCTGTGAGGAAGATTTTGAAAGCTTGCAGAGGGATTTGGACCAGCTGGAAAAATGGGCTGAAAAATGACGGATGGAGTTTAATGTAGACAAGTGTGAGGTATTTCACTTTGGAAGGAAAAAGCAATGTGGAACATATAAGGTAAATTGTAGGGCAGTGAGGAGTGCAGTAGAACAGAGGGATATAGGAATACAGATACAAAATTCTCTAACAGTGGCGTCACAAGTAGATAGGGTTGTAAAGAGAGCTTTTGATACATTGGCCTTTATAAATCAAATTATTGTGTATAAGAATTAGAATGTTATGGTGAGGTGTATAAAACATTGGTGAGGCAGGACTTGGGAGTATTGTGTGTAGTTGTGGTCACTAAATTACAGGAAAGGCTATTAATAAGGTTGAAAGAGTGCAGAGAAGGTTTACAAGGATGCTTCCTTGACTTGAGAAACTGAGTTACCGAGAAAGGTTGAATAGGTTAGGACTTCATTCCCTGGAGCGTAGAAGATTGAGGGAAGATTTTTGATAGAGGTATATAAAATTATGATGGGTACAGATAGAGTGAATGAAAGCAGGCTTTTTCCACTGAAGGTAGAGGAGAAATAATAGAGGACATGTGTTAAGGCTGAAAGGCAGAAGTTTAAACGGAACATTAGTGGGGGGGGGGGGGTGGGTTCTGCACACTGAGAGTGGTGGGATTGTGGAATGAACTGCTGATGAAGTGACAAATGGGGGCTCATTTTAACATTTAAGAAAAACGTGGCCACGCACATGGATGATTGGTGTATGGAGGGATAAGGTGCAGGTGCAGGTCAGTGGGATTGGGCAAAAAATGGTTCGGCACAGTCAAGAAGGGCGAAATGGCCTGTTTCTGTGCTGTAATATTCTGTGGTTCGATGTTTGTATGGTTCGACACGATCTGCCCTTCACAAAGCCATGCTGACAGTCCCTGATCAGACCATGATTCGCTAAAGGCCCATAGATTCAATCTCTAAAAATATTTTCCAACCTCTTTCCCACCACAGACGTAAGGCTCACTGGTCTATAATTACACGGACTATCCCTACTACCTTTTTTGAACAAGGGGATAACATTCCCCTCCCTCCAATTCCCCGGTACCATTCCCGTGGACAACGAGGACATAACGATCCTAGCCAGACGTTCAGCAATTTCTTCCCTCTCTTCGTGGAGCAGCTTGGGGAATTTCCGTCCTATTGTATTTTAACAAATCCAACACCTCCTCTCCCTTGATATCAATATGCTTCAGAACTTCAACCTCACTCATGTTGTTCGCATCGTCAAGTTCCGTTCGACTCACCATTGATCGAGAGCCCCGCCACTATCGCAACGAGACGGAACGCAACTAAGCAGAGGCCGATCGTAACTAGGCAGAGCAGGGAGATCTTACGGCAGGATCGATTTCCGATGTTCCGTATCGGCTCCTGTACCTGCGCACCTGTAGAGAGCCCATTCAGCGTGCGTGTGAATTCAGCCGTGTCCCCCCTGGGACTCCATCCCACCCACCACCTGCGTTTTCTCATTCCTCCA
Source organism: Hemitrygon akajei (assembly GCF_048418815.1). Lineage (NCBI taxonomy): Eukaryota > Metazoa > Chordata > Chondrichthyes > Myliobatiformes > Dasyatidae > Hemitrygon > Hemitrygon akajei. The sequence goes on from NW_027331929.1 coordinate 5,725,568, forward strand.
TGATCACCCACTCCCTCTCTCAATCTCATCTATTTTCAGCTGTCAGCGGCAAGAGTCCAGATTCTTTGGCTTGACAAAGTCTGACAGGTTTCTGTTGGATTCCAGAGATCAGCCAGATCTCCGCTATCCGACCTCTCGTTGTAACACATGCCATCGAATCCAGGCAGAATCCAACGCCTCTAGAGGATGCCCAACGCCCTGACATCCTTCCGATAATGGGGTGACCGGAACTGGATACAATACGCCTGATTCAACCTAGTTAGTGATTTTTATAAAGTTGAAACTTATCTCCCTGATATTCGTACACAATGTCCCGACTAATAAAGGGATGAATGCCATTGGACTTCTGAACCATCCCATCAAACTGTCCATCCACTTTCAGGGAGGTATGAATATGGTCCCCACGATCCACTGCCCATCTAAAGGAAGGACATGTTCGGCACATCTTTATCATCGGAAGAGCCGGTGTTGTGTTGTAGATTTTCTGTGTTTCTGTGTTTCAATACCGTTTTGGGTCTTGTCTCTGATCGTGTGTCATTTTTCTCATTTGATCTACCCAGCTGCAGCATTTCAGGTTTGTCCCTGTGAAACTCCTGTCATAATGGGGGCGTTGGGAGCGGACCCAAAAGCAAGACACAGACACTGAACTACCAGGAACAGGACTAGGCGTCAGAAGGAAGCAGGGGAAGAGTGGAGGAGAGGACACTGCACATGACCCCGGTCCCGGACGGGTCAAAGGACTCTGGACCAGAGCTAGTACCTGACCAGTACCTTAAAACCGGACATAGGGACGGGACTCATTATACAGAACACCAAACACGACGAGGCAGTTTCCAACGCTAGGTAGTGGCAAAACGGCCGGACCCACCTAGCGAAGGTGTGGACACAGAGAGGCAGTTTCTAACAGAGCGAGGCTCCAGACAGAGGCAAGGCGAAGCAAGACTCCAAGCACAGGCAAAGCCAAGCGAGTCAAGGTTCCCGGCAGAGACCAGGGTGAGGGGGGAGGGGGAGTGAGGCAAGACTCCAGGCAGAGGCAGAGCGAGACAAGGCTCCATGCAGAGGTAAGGTGAGGCGAGGCAAGGCTCCAGACCGAGGCAGGGCGAGGCGAGGCAAAGCTCCGGTCAGAGGCAGGGCGAGGCGAGGCAAGGTTCCAGACCGAGGCAGGGCGAGGCGAGGCAAGACTACCGGCAGAGGCAAGGCGAGATTAAGGCTCCAGGCAGAAAGGTGAAGGGAAGGGATACAGGCAAGGAAATTGGACAGGGACAGTCCAGCAGCCCCGAGGCGGAATCACGAAGATATTTATGAGGCCAGTTCAAACAAGAGCCAGCGGCAGCAACAAAAACTGGGGAAACCCGGACAACCTGGAATTAGGAACGTGGACAGGACTGCGAACCGGAATGCGGATTTAAAGGACCGGACCATGAAAACTCCATTTGCCCGGTCTCCAAACCATATCTGTAACTGATCTACGTCCCACTGAATTCTTTGCCAGTCTTCTCCGCTCGCCACAGCACCGCCTCTCACTGTATCATCGGCAAACCGACTAATCCACCCATCTACAACTTCATCCAGATCATTTATGTACATTTAAAAGCCGAGTGGTAATTTGGCAGCTACAGAGTATAGGACCCTGGTCAGACTCCTCTTCTAGTCGCTCACTGTGGGAAGGATGTGGAAACCAGAGAAAGTGTGTAGAGGAGATTTACAAGGATGTTGCCGGGATTGGGGAACATGCCTTATGAGAATAGGTTGAGTAAACTCGGTCTTTACTCTTTGGAAGCGACGGAAGATGGGAGGTGACCTGATAGAGGTGTATAATGTAGTGAAAGGCATTGATTGTGTGTATAGTCAGAGGCATTTTCCCCAGGGCTGATATTGCTAGTCCGAGGTGCATGGCTATAAAGTGCTTGGAAGTAAGTACAGAGGAGATGTCAGGGGTAAGCTTTTTACGCGGAGAGTGGTGATACGTGGAATGGGCTGCCGGCGGCGGTGGTGGAGGCGGAAACTATAGGGTCTTTTAAGAGGAATTCTGGATGGCTGCTTGGAACTTAGCAGAATAGAGGACTATGGGTAAAGCCTAGGTTCTTCGAAGGTAGGGACATGTTCTGTCAGTTTTGTGGGCCGAAGGGCCTGCATTTTAATGTATGTTTTTTATGTTTCTATGTTTTTAACCCACGCATCTGCAATTTCTTCCAGATCATTTATATACATCACAGACCGGGATTAATTGGGGAGCCGAGTGACAACGTTTTATTACCCAGATGGTGGTCAGTCTGTGGGACACAGAGGAAGCGGTCGAGTCGGATGCATTAGAAACCTGAACACTTGGGAGGATGACTCGTGACCCCTTACAGACTGACGTCGTCACTGTGAACTCTGACCTGTTGGTGCAGTGGTTGACAGCCCGCCCGGTCCCGAGGAAATGGAGGATGTTCGTCCACAGCGATGCGGGGTTCCTCTTTCCGAAAGTTCAGCTCTGAGTAGGTGGAGTTCAGACAGTCTGGGAGAGAGAGAGAGAGAGAGAGAGAGAGAGAGAGAGAGAGAGAGAGAGAGAGAGAGAGAGAGAGAGAGAGAGAGAGAGAGAGAGAGAGAGAGAGAGAGAGAGAGAGAGAGAGAGAGAGAGAGAGAGAGAGAGAGAGAGAGAGAGAACGAGTCGGACAGGCAGATAAGTAATAGAGTTAGAGCGGTAGAGAATGGGTGAGGGTGTCGGGTGAGAGAGAAGAGAGAGTGGGTGAGGGAAGAGAGAGAGAGGCAAGTGAGAGAGAGGGGGCTGAGACTGCGAGAGAGCGTGGTTGAGGGAGAACGGGGAGAGAAGAGAGAGACAGGGAGGCAGAAGAGGAAAGCGATGAACTAAGAGGGGAAGACCGCGAAAGGGGCGATGGGCTGGGAGATCTCAGATAAATAATGGGGAGGGTGAACAGGTGAAACAGGCCCGTTGACAAAGTTCACACTCCCACCGCCATCGTCTTTACCACGCATTCCTCAGTGTTATGCTCAAACAGGCAATCATGCCGTACGTTTGCCCTGAGATCTCTTAACATGATTGGACACATCAGCTAAAAAGGGTCTAACCAACAAAGATGAAACTGACCTCGATCTGACTGGACTCGGGGCGCCGAGAGTGTCTTGAAATTAAGTTCCGCGTACGATACATCAGGTTCTCCTGGGGACAGAAAAGCGAGGATCAGAGACAGAGTGAGGCTCCCTCCAAACCGTCCCCTCACAGACTCCCGGGATCAGACACAGAGTGAATCTCCCTCCACACCGTCCCTTCACACACTCCCGGGGTCAGACAAAGAGTGAATCTCCTTCCACACAGTCCCATCACACACTCCCGGGGTCAGACACAGAGTGAATCTCCCTCGGCACCGTCCCATCACACACTCCCAGGGACAGACACAGAATGAATCTCCCTCCGCACCGTCACCTCAGACAATCCCGGTGTCAGAATCAGAGTGAAGCTCCCTCTGCACCGTCACGTCACACACTCAAAATGGACCTTCGCCTGTCTCTCTGCCCCACTCACCTCGGGAAGGAGACCGTGATTTCGTTTCTCTCAACTTCGCGTGGATGTCACTCTCGCTGTCGTCCATCCTGCCGAGGATTCTCTGCCTCTCTGAGCTCAGATAGGTGAAGCAACTGTTGTCAGAGGAAGCCTGTGTTAACAAGTAGTTTCAACCGGTACCAACCAACGCCGGATGAAGAGCTGATAAATAGAGGAAACGAGAGCAGGGGCAGGAAGCGTGGGGAGCAGAGAGATTGAGGGTGTTGCAGAGGGTGGTCGTGAGAAATGAGAGTGGTAGAGGGAAGAGTAATGAGTGTGGGGAGAATGGGGGGTAGGATTCAGGGCCGGGTAGAGATAGAGAGGTGGGTGTCAATGGACACACTGGGGAGAATTGAGCGAGAGAAGCGGTGTGTGGAGGAGGGAGGAAGGAGTGATGGAGATGGGGAAAATGAGCGGAGACGATGGTAGAGGCAGTTTCGCATTTGTCATTTAAAAAAGAAAGTGGATAGGTATATGGACAGGAAAGGGATGGAGGGTTATGGGCTGAGTGCACGGGTAGGAGGGACTTGGTGGGAGTAAGCGTTCGACACGGACTAGAAGGATCGAGATGGCCTGTTTCCATGCTGTAATTGTCATATGCTTATATGGTTATAAACAATTTACAAGGATGTTGCCTGGATTGGGGAGCATGTCTTATGAGAATACGATGAGTAAACTCGGCCTTTTCTCCTTGGAGAGACCGAGGATGAGAGGTGACCTGGTAGAAGTGTACGAGATGATCAGAGGCACTGATCGTGTGCATAGTCAGAGGTTTTCCCAGGGATGAAATAGCTGACACGAAAGGGCAGGTTTAAGGTGCTTGGAAGCTATGGAGAGGGTGCAGAGGAGATTTACCAGTATGTTGCCTGACTGGAGAACAAGTCATATGAAGCGAGGTTAGCAGAGCTGGGACTTTTCTCTTTGGAGCGTAGAAGAATGAAAGGGGACTTGATAGAGGTCTACAAGATTATAAGAGGCATAGATAGGGTGGATAGTTTCCCAGGGCACCAACAGCAAACACCAGAGGGCGTATGTACAAAATTGAGCTGGGAAGATTAGCGCAGACGTCAGGGGTAAGTTTTTTTTTACGCAGAGAGTTGTGAGTGCCTGGAATGTCTTGCCAGGGATGGTGGCGGAGGCTAAAATATTAGGGGTATTCAAGAACTTCTTGGACAGGCACATGGATAAAATAAAAATGGAGGGTTATGGGTAGTGTGGGTTCAGTACTTTGTTTTTAAGGATTATATGGGTCGGCACAACATGCAGGGCTGAAGGGCCTGTACCGTGCTGTAATGTTCTATGGTTCCATGGTTAAGAAGGGTGACCTCATTTAAATTTATCGAATATTTAAGTAGCTTAATCGAGTGTGTGTGGAGAAGATAATTTCTATGTTCGGGGAGTCGAAGACCAGAGGGCAAAGAATTAGAAGAGCGGCGCGTCCTTTTAGAACGGAGACGAGGAGAAATTCCTTTAGCCAGAGAGTGGTGAATCTGTGGATTTCTTTGCCACAGGCGGCTGTGGAGGCCAAAGCTTTCTTTTTGTATATTTATGGCAGAGGTTCTTGATTGGTGAGTGCTTGAAGGAATACAGGGAGAAGGCAGGGGATTGAGGTTGAAAAGTAAACTTGATCCGCCACGATGAAATGTTGGACCAGACTCAGCGGGCCAAATGGTCTAATTCTGCTCCTAAATCTTACTTTCTTATGATAAGTTACCTTGTTTTATTGTGGAAAAACTAAATGTTGTTGCTAAGCTTGACTAGCTGAAGATTCAGTTAACGAAGGTCACAGGATAAGATGCAGACGCTGTCTTGCTTGTGGGAGCTAACAAAAGCGAGCAACATTTCATGCCGAGAATGAGGTATTGCTAAATACCTCTTGGTGATAGAGGAACTGACTGTAGACGTGCAGTTCTGATATTGCGCTCCGCCCGGAAGTATTCGCAGACTGTCTGATATTTAACAAGTGCTTCTTGAAATCGTTCACTGCGTATATTGGGCTGTTGGCCATTTCCCAAACTTCACTGTATAAACTTAAGATATAACCTGACATTGGCGGAGTCGTAAGACAACGTGATCACCTACTGATCCCGGGATACATTCTTTTGGAGTCCAATCCGGTAAAACAGGGAAAATCCTTCGGGAGTAATGATGTGGGACTCAGGGAGAGATGACTGGCTGATTTGATTGTGTAGGATCTATTATTTCTCTATTGGTATATGTAACATACATAGACTTAAGTCCATTAAGAATATCCCAGATGGTAGACGCCCTGGAAGACGGAGGGTAGGGAGAGACAGAAATGAACTGGAGTGGTGAGAGAGGGAAAGAGAGGAGGAGATAGTGAGCGTGGAATCCAGTGAATACTGAAGCAAAGTATTCATTGTATACCTCTGCTCTCTCCTCCGGTTCCGTACGCACTTTTCCACTGTCACACTTGATTTGTGCATTCTCTTATGTCTTATCCACGTGTTCTGCACATACTTATAGACTGGCCTGCGGTTCACCTTATTCCTGTCCGCCAATGCCTTCTTATGGCCACCTGTGGTTCTCCAAATTTCTTTCTTAAGATCCTTCCTGCCAGCTTTATATTCTTCTCGATCTCTGTCATCAAGCAGTGTTTTAAACCTTTCGTCAGACTTTATATTTGTCTTGACTACATTTCCTACAGCCTTTTGTACACAAACAGTTCCTGTACCCTAGCATATTTTCCCTGTATCATTGGAACGTACCTATGCAGAACTGCACTCAAATATCCCCTGAAGATTTGCCACAGTTATTTCGTACAGTTCTGAGAACACCTGATCCCAATTTATGCTTCCAACTTCCTTCCTGATAGCTTCCTACATTTCCTTACACCAATTGAATGTTTTGCTAACTTATCTGTTCCTATCCGTCTCCGATGATGCCGAATTCTAAACACTATCTCCGTTGGAGGTATCACGTGGTGGCCATTGCAGAGACTTGAATGGCTCAGGGACAGGGATGGCTACATCAAGTGTCGGGGTTTTGATGTTTCCGAAAGCACAGGGAAGATGGCAAAAGTGTTGTGGGCTGGCACTGTTGATCAGAGATAGTGTCAGGGCTGCAGAAACGGTGGAAGCCATAGAGCAATATTCTACAGAGCCTCTGTGGGTGGAGATTAGGAACAGGAAGGGACCTATAAGTTTACTGTTTGCTCTTATAGGCCGCCCAATAGTAAGAGAGGTGTAGATAGGGAAACAGATCCTGGAAAGTTATAAGAATAACGGAGTTGTCGTGACGGGAGATTTTAAAATCAACTGGCATGTCCCTGGAGCAAGGGGTAATGATGGGCTGGAGTTGTTAGGTTCTTCGGGAAGGTTTCTTGACACAATATGTAGACAAGCCTACAAGAGGAGAGGCTGTATTTGATTTGGCATTGGGAAATGAACCTGGTCAGGTGTCATAACTCTAAGTGAGAGCATTTTGGAGATAGTGATCATAATTCTATCTCCTTTACAATTGCATTGGGGAGAGTTAAGAACAGACACGTTAGAAAAGTGTTTGATGGGAGTAAGGGGAATTATGAGGCTATCAGGCCGGATACGGGAAGGTTGAACTGGAAACAGATGTTCTCAGGGAAAGGTACGGAAGAAATGTGACAAATATTCAGGTGATATTTGTGTGGAGTTCTGCATTGGTACATTCCAATGGGACAGGGACGTTATGGTAAGCTGAAGGAACAGTTTTGTACAAAGTCCGTAAGATATGACGTCAGGAAAAAAAGAAAAGCTTAAAAAAGTTTCAGAGAGCTAGGTAATGTGGATCTGGAAGATTATAAAGCTAACAGGAAGGAGCTTAAGAAAGAAATTAGGAGAGACTGAAGGGGCCGAGAGAAGGCCTTGGCGGGCAGGATTAAGAAAACCCCAAGGCATTCTATCGGAATGTGAAGAGTAAGAGGAAAAGATGTGAAAGAAGAGGACTTATCAAGTGTAACAGTGTGAGAGTGTATATGGAAGTGGAAGAAATTGCAGTGGTACTTAATGAATACTTTGCTTGAGTATTCACTGTGGGTGAGGATCCCAGTGATGGTAGTGGCAACTTGCAGCAGACTGAAAAGCTTGAGCATGTAGATATTCACAAAGAACATGTGCTGGAGCTTTATGAAAGCATCAAGTTGGATAAGGTGCCGGGACCCGATTTGATGCATACTGGGCTACTCTGGGAGGCGAGAGAGAAGATTACTGAGCCAGTCCTGGATTTCGTTGCTTCAGGGGTGATAGAATCGGAGGGGTAAGCGGCGGAGGGTGTTGCATTGCTTGTCAGAGAAAATATTACAGCGGTGCTCTGGCTGGATAGAACAGAGGGCTCGTCTAGAGAGACTATTTGGGCGGAATTGAGGAATGGAAATGGTGAAGTAACACTCATAGGGGTGTATTGTAGACCACGTAATGTGGATCGAAAATTGGAGGAGCAAATGTGCAAGCAGATAGCAGATATTTGTAGTAAGAACAGAGTTGTGATTGTGGGAGATTTTAATTTTCCACACATAGACTGGGAAGCCCATACAGTCAAAGGGCTGGATGGATTGGATGTTGTAAAAAGTGAGCAGGATCGTTTTTGCAGCAATACATAGAGGTTCCAACTAGAGAAGTGGCAGGGTTGGATCTTCTGTTAGGGAATGAGATAGGTCAGGTGACAAAGGTATGTTTTGGGGAGTACTTCGGGTCCAGTGATCAAAATGCCGTTATTTTCAATATATTATGGGAAAGATATGAATGGACAAAGCGTTGAGATTTTTGATTGGAGAAAGGCTAACTTTGAGAATATGCGAAATTGTTGAGAAAGAGTGGTTTGGAACAATTTTCTTTTAATGGGAATGATGTAATGGAGAAATGGAGGTTATTTAAATGTGAAATATTGTGGGTACAGAATCTTTATGTTCCTGTTAGGTTGAAAGGAAAGGTGAAAGGAAAGGAAAAGAATCGATGAATTGGCTAACACGAGAGGGCCTAATTTTAATGTGCTTGGAAGTAGGTACAAAGGAGATGGCAGAGTTAAGTTTTTTACTCTGAGATTGATGTTTGGTCACATCCTCAAAGAATTCAATCAGGCTAGTACGACACGACCCGCCACAAAGCCGTGCTGACTACTCCTCATCATTTTACACCTCTACAGATGCTCATAAATCCTGACTCTCAGGATCTTCTCCATAAACTTAACAACCAATGAGGTAAGACTCACTAGTCTACAATTTCCAAGGCTATCTCTTCTCCCTTTCTTAAATAAAGGACCAGCATCCGCAGCCCTCCAATCATCCGGAACCTCTCCCTTCCATATTGATGATACAAAGATCATCGCCAGAGGCAGAGTAACCTCATCCCTCGCCCCCCCCCCCCCCCCCACATCGCCCGGGATACATCTCTTCTCTTCCCAACACCTTATCCAGCTTGATGCGTTCGTAAAGCTCCAGCACATTTTCTTTCTTAATATCTGCATGTTCAAGCTTTTCAGTCTGCTGCAGGTTGTCCCTACTATCACTAAGTTCCTTTCACACAGTGAATACTGATGCAAAGTATTCATTTAGTACCTCTGCAATTTCCTCCAGTTCCATATGCACTCTCCCACTGTCACACTTGATAAGTCCTATTTTTTCACATCATATCCTCTTACAATTCACGTTCCTGTAGAATGCCTTCGGGGTTTCCTTAATCCTGCCCGCCAGGACCTTCGCAAGGACACTTCAGGGTCCCCTAATTTATTTCTTAAGATCCTTCCTGTTAGTTTAATAAACTTCCAGATCTCTAAGATTACCTAGCTCTCTGAAACTTTTGTAAGCTTTACTTTTATTCCTGACTTACTATATTACGGACTTTGTACACAACTGTTCCTGTAGCCTACCATAACTTCCCTGTCTCATTGGAAAGTACCAATGCAGAACTTCCGTACCATTCCCTGAGAACATGTTTCTAATTTAAGCTACCAATTCCCTGCTTGATAGCCTGATAATTCCCCTTACTCCCATAAAACGCTTTTCTAACTTATCTGTTCCCACCTCTCCCCAATGCAATTTTAAATAAGATAGAATTATGATCACTATCTCCAAAATGCTCTCCCAATGAGAGTTCTGATACCTGATCGGGTTCAATTCCCAGTACCAAATCAAGTACAGCCTCTCCTCCTGTAGGCATGTCTACATATTGTATCAAGAAACCTTCCTGAACACACCTAACAAACTGCAGTCCATCTTTACCCCTTGCTCCAGGTAGATGCCAATCGATATCGGAGAATTTAAAATCTCCCGTCACGATAACTCCGTTATTATGAGAACGTTCCAGGATCTGTTTCCCTATCGATAACACTGTTACCATTCGGCGGTCTAGAAAAGTACACAATAACGTTATTTATCCCTTCCTGTTCATACTTTCCACCTACAGGGACTCCGTAGAAAATCGATCTGTGGCGTCCACCTTTTCCGCAGCCCTGACACTATCTCTAATCAACAGTGCCAGCCCCCAACTCTTTTGCCAACTTCCCTGTCCTTTCTGAAACCTCTAATATCCAGCACTTGAAGAAGCAATTCGGGTCCCTGAGCCATCTATGTCTCTGTAATGGCCACCACATCATATCTCCAACGGAGATAGCGTTCAGAATTCTGCATCATTTACCATAGCATTGGAGAGGGATGGGAACAGATGAGTTCGCAAAAACATTAATTGGAGTAAGGAAAATATGAGGCTATCAGGCAGGAGGTTGGAAGCATAAATTGGGATCAGGTGTTCTCAGAACTGTACGAAAGAAACGTGGCAAATGTTCAGGGGATATTTGCGTGGAGTTCTGCATAGCTACTTTCCAATGAGAAAGGGAAAGGATGGTAGGGTACCGGAAAGTTGGTGTACAAAGTCTATCGGAAATCCACTCAAGAATATAATAAGACCTGACTAAAGGTTCAAAACACTACTTGATGACAGAGATCTAGAAGATTATAAAGCTGCAGGAAGGAGCTTAAGAAATAAATTAGGAGAACCAGATGTGGCCATAAGAAGGCCTTGGAGGACAGGATGAAGATAAACCGCAGGACATTCTATAAATATGTGAAGAACAGATGTATACGACGTGAGTTAATAGGTCGAATCACGGTTTACAGTGGAAAAGTGGGTATGGAAGAGGAGGAGACAGCACAGGTACATAATGAATACTTTGTTTCAGTATTCAGTAGGTTAAAGGATTCTGGCGATTATCAGGGTGGCTTAGAGCGGCCTGAAAAGCTTGAGCACGTAAATATTAATAAATACGATATTCTGGAGTTTTTAGAAAGCATCAAGTTGCATAGGTCACCGCGAAAGGACGGCCAGGCTACTGCACGAGCCGAGGGAGGGGATTGCTGAGCCTCTGTCTATGATGTGTGTACCATCAATGGGGACGGGAGATATAGCCCAGGAAATAATAGACCAGTGCTTCTTACCTCTGTGGTTGTTAAGTTGATGGAGAAGATCCAGATAGGCAGGATTTATGAACATTTGTAGAGGTATAAAATTATTAGTAATAGTCAGCATGGCTTTGTCCAGCCCGATCGGGCCTTACGAGCCTGATTGAGTTTTCTGAGGATGTGACTAAACAGATTGATTAATGCGGAGCAGTAGATATAGTGTAACTGGAATTTAGCAAGGCATTTGACGAGGTACCCCATGCAAGGTTTATTGAGAAAGGAAGGAGGCATGGGATCCAAGAGTGCGTTGCTATGTGGACCCAGAACTGGCTTGCCCACAGAAGGCAAAGTGTAGAAGTAGATGGGTCATATTCTTCATGGAGGTCCGTCAACAGTGGAGTGCCTCGGGGATTTGTTCTGTGACCCTTACTCTTAGTGATGAGGATGTGGAGCGATGGGTTAGTAAGTTTGCTGATGACAGAAAGGTCGGAAGTGTTGTGGATAGTGTGGAGTGATGCCAGAGTTTACGGCGGGATATTGATAGGATGCAAAACTGGGCTGGGAAGTGACAAATTGTGTTCAACCCAGATAAGTGCGAGGTTGTCCATTTTGGTAAGTCAAATGTAATACAGTATTAATGGTAAAATTTGCAGTATGGAGGATGAGAGCGATCTTGGAGTCCAAGTCCATCGGACACGCAGAGCTGCTGAGCAGTTTGACTCTGTGTTTAAGAATGCGATGCATTGGCCTTCATGAACCGTGGAATTCAGTTCAAAGGCCGAGTGGTAATGATACAGTCCTATAGCACACCGGTCAGACCACACTTGGAGAACTGTGCTCAGCTCTGCTCACCACACTACAGGAATGATGTGGAACCTATAGAAAGGGTACAGAGGAGATTTACTAGGATGTTGCCTGGATTGGGGAGCATGCTGTCTGAGAATAGGTTGAGTGAACTCGCCGATATCCGAATTGAACTGCATGTGCCTCCGCTGGACCCACTTCCTCAGCTGATTAAGATCCCCCTGTATGTGATAACTGTCTTCACTGTTGACAAAGCCACCAACATTAAACTCTTCGGCAAGGCCATTATCTACTCCTTGTACAGTCTCGTACAAACCGCCATATTGTTGACCGCAATCAAACCGGTCAGAGAGGTCTTAGTGAGTTCCACATCGTCCTTCAATGTAGTCTGCAACATGAGCCTTGTTAAAGGTCTTGTTAAATGCTATGAAAGTTACCTTTGCTATCCGTGCTGATCAGCATCCCCGGTCAAATCAGACCGACAAATCTCCCTGCGTCTCACTCCATCTGGATTCACCTTCCCCTTTCTATGTTCCACGCTCCCGATCTCCTCCTCTCTTTCCCTCTCTCACTACTACAGCTCATTTCTGTCTCTCCCAACCTTGAGTCTTCCAGAGCGTCTACCATCGGGGATATTCTTAATGCACTTAGGTCTATGTGTGTTACATATACCAATAGTGAAAAATAGTTCCTACACAATCAAATCAGCCAGTCATCTCCCCCTGGGTCCAAATCAATACTCCCGAAGGATTTTCCCTGTTTTACAGGATTGGACTCGAAAAGAATTTATCCTGGGATCAAACAGGAAATAAAGACACGGACCTCTGTGTACGGTTAACCCTTCAATAGGTGATCACGTTGTCTTACGACTCCGGCAATGTCAGTTTATATCCTAAATTTATACAGTGAATTTTGGGCAATATCCAACAGCCGAATATACTCAGTGAGCGATTTCAAGAAGCACTTGTTAAAAATCAGACAGTCTACGAATGCTTCCAGGCGGTGCACAAAATTGGAACTGCACGTCTGCTGTCAGTTCCTCTTTTACCAAGAGGAATTTAGCAATACCTCATTCTCGGCATGAAATGCTACTTGCTTTTGTTAGGTCCCACAAGCAAGGCATCGTCTGCATCTTATCCCGTGACCTTCGTTAGCTCAATCTTCAGCTAGTCAAGGGGAGCAACAACGTTTTGCTTTCCGCAATAAAACAAGGTAACTTATCATAAGAAAGGAAGATTTAGGAGCAGAATTAGACCATTTGGCCCGTTGAGTCCGCTCCAACATTTCATCGTGGCGGATCAAATTTACTTTTCAACCTCAATCCCCTGCCTTCTCCCTGTATTCCTTCAAGCACTCACCAATCAGGAATCACAGGGAGAGAGAGCGAGAGAGAGAGAGAGAGAGAGAGAGAGAGAGAGAGAGAGAGAGAGAGAGGGTGGGGAGAGAGAGGGGGGGGGGGGGGAAGAGAGAGTGCGCCACTGGACGAGAAAAGCCTGTGGAGGGAAGGAGTTTCGAGGTGAAGTGTTCACCTCACTCGGTGGGAGGGGGTACAATCACATCGGTGGGTTTTGATTGGTTTTCCTGCTGCCCTGCTTTCTCGCTATGAGCAGGGTCAGTGGGAGCATCCAATGCCTAAGACAGGAACCAGCTGGGGGTGCATCTGTCCTGGATAATTGAGGGTTTTTGTATGAGTGACAAAATCCTCGGATGTTGCCTCTTTCCTCATCCCTACCCGCCGTCACACCCCAACTCAAACAAATCCTTTCCTTTCTCTGTACTTTCTTCGATTCCACATTCTTTCAGTCCCCCCATATTCCCACCTTCATCTCCACATGTCCTCTCCTCCTCTCCGCTGCCTTGTTCCATCCTGATCTCACTCTCTTCCCTCGATCCACCGGCCCTCTCTTCTCGCCCTCTCTCCCCAATCAAACACCAACTCTCCCACCTTCATCTCCACATTTCCTCTCCTCCTCTCCGCTGCCTTGTTCCATCCTGATCTCACTCTCTTCCCTCCATTCACCGGCCCTCTCTTCTCGCCCTCTCTCCGCAATCACACTGCAACTCTCCCACCTTCATCTCCACATGTCCTCTCCTCCTCTCCGCTGCCTTGTTCCATCCTGATCTCACTCTCTTCCCTCCATTCACCGGCCCTCTTTTCTCGCCCTCTCTCCCCAATCACACTCCAACTCTCCCGGCTTTATTTCACCAGGTCTCACCCTCTCCGCTCACTGTTCCCCATGTCCATAACGCCTTTCGCCCTCCTCTCTCCACATGCCCCTTCTCTCCATCCCTTCTCCCCAGTCACCCACCTCTCTATCTCTACCCGACCCCGAATCCTCCCCTCTCCGCTCACTGTTCCCCATGTCCATAACGCCTTTCACCCTCCTCTCTCCACATGCCCATTCTCTCCATCCCTTCTCCCCAGTCTGTCCATTGTCACCCACCGCTCTATCTCAACCCGAACCTGAATCCTCCCCTCTTTCTCCCCACTCTCATTACTCTTCCCTCAACCACTCTCATTTCTCACGACCACCCTCTGCAACACCCCCAATCTCTCTGCTCCCCGCACTTCCTCCCCCTGCTCTCGGTTCCTCAATTCATCAGCTCTTTATCCGGCGTTGTTTGGTACCGGTCTAACCCACTTGTTAACACAGGCTTCCTCTAACAACGGTTGCTTCCCCTACCTGAGCTCAGAGACGCAGAGAATCCTCGGCAGGATGGACCGGAGCGAGAGTTACATGAATGTGAAGTTGGGAAAAACGGACTCACGGTCTCCTTCCCGAGTTGAGTGGAGCAGAGAGACAGTCGACAGCTCTATTCTGCAGCTTATCCCCGGTATGTGTGATCGGACGAGTGGAGGGAGTTTCACAGTATGTCTGTTCACAGGAGTGCGTGGAATGACTGGTGAATGGGGCTTCACACTGCATCTTACGCCGGGAGTGTGTCATGGGACAGTGTGGCGGGAACTTCACTCTGTGTCTGACCCCGGGAGTGTGTGATGGGACGGTGTGGAGGAGGTTCACTCTCTGTCTACCCCGGTAGTGTGTGACGTGACGGTGCGAAGGGAGATTCAATCTGTGTCTGACCCCGGGAGTGTGTGATGTGACGGTGTAGAGGGAGCCTCACTATGTCTCTGACCTTCTCTGATCTGTCCCCAGCTGAACCTGATGTACCGTACGCGGAAGTTAATTTCAGGACCCTCTCGGCGCCACGAGTCCCGACAGATCGAGGTCAGTTTCATCTTTGTTGTTTTGACTTTGTTTTGCTGATATGTCCAATCATGTCGAGAGATCTCATAAGACGGAGGGAACGCGTAGGAGAGACAATGGGGTGTGTGGTGAACTTTGTAGTAGTTAAACTTCCGTGGGGAAGGCTCCGTGAGGTCTAAACCCCTGGGAGGGTCGAAATAGAGGGAGCGCCGTGCAATGTTTTGAGGAGAGAGCGCTGTGAGAAGGGTCGCTGAGGAGAGGGTGCATGGAAGGTGCCGTGAGGAGGAAGGGGTGATGAGGAGAGAGCGCTGTGGGATCGGGGGGGTGTGGGTCGGAGATGAGTGAGCACCGTGTCCGTGTGGTGAGGAGAGAGCGTAGTATAGATCCTTACCCGCGCTCTCCCCTTCTTCTTAATCCGACACTCTCCTCTTTCCCCTTCTCACCCCTCCCTCACCTCCTTACACCCTTTCCGCTCTCCCACTCTGCCCTCCTTAGTCTCGTCGTTTCCCCTACTGTCTCCCACTGTCCCGTTCTCTTCGCCCTCTCTCATTGCCCCCTCTCCCTCCCGTCTCTCCTCTATCACAGTCACCGTCTCTACCACTCTCGGTCTCCGGCTCGCGTTGTTTCCCTCTCTCTCTGCTCTCTCTCATCCTTCCCCGTCCGCCCCTCCCGGGCTTCCAAACCAGCTCTGTCCCTGTTTGCCGCCCATCTCCCGTCGCGCCTTCTCCTCCTCTCTATGCACGCCTCTTTTCCTTTCCCCGACACTCTCTCCCCTCTATCTTCTCTCTGTCTCGCAAATTTTCTTCTTTTGCCTTCCCCATCTCTCTCCCACTTTTTCCTCCCCTCACTCTCCCTTCTCTAGCCGGCTCTCTTTCGCTCTCTCTCACACCTCTCCCTATCCTCTCACTTTTCCCGACTCACTTCCCCCTCTCTCCGCCTCTTTCACCCCGTTCTCCTTCCCCATTCTTTCTCTCGCATCTTCCCGCCCATCGCCCCTGTCGCTGTCTCCCCCTCTCAGTCCATCGCTCTCCTCTTCTGCCTCCCTGTCTCTCCTCTCTCTCCCCCTCTCCTTCAGCCTCTCTCTCGCACTCTCACCCCTCCTCTCTCCCTCACTTGCCTCTCCCGACACCCTCACCCATTCTCTACCGCTTTCACTCTCTTCCTAATCTGCCTGTCTCTCTCTCTCCCAGACGGTCTGAACTCCACCTACTCAGAGCTGAACTTTTGGAAAGAGGAACCCCGAATCGATGAGGACGAAGATCCTCCCATTTCCTCGGGACCCGGCGGGGTGTCAACCACTGCACAAACAGGACAGAGTTCACTGTGATGACATCAGTCTGGAGGGGTCACGTGTCATACTCCCAATTGTCCTAGTTTCTATCCATCTGCCTTGACAACTCGTCCCATAGACTGACCACCATCTGGGTAATAAAACGTTGTCTCTCGAGTCTCCAATAATTCCTTTCTGCGAGGTATATAAATGATCGGGATGAAATTGTAGATGGGTGTGTTAGAAACATCGAAAAATAGAAAAATACATCACAATACAGACCCTCTAAAAAGACCCTATCGTTTCCTCTTCCACCATCGTTGCCTGCATCCCATTTCACGCACTCACCACTCTCTGTGTGTAAAATTATCCCTGACATCTCCTCTGTATTTACTTCCAAACACCTTAAAACCACGCCCTCTCTTGCAAGCCATTTCAGCCCTGGGGAAAAGCCTCTGACTACCCGCATGATCGATGCCTCTCATAGCATTATACATCTCTATCAGGTCACCTCTCATCCTCCGCCGCTCCAAAGAGTAAAGGCCGATTTCACTGAACCTATTCTCATAAGGCACTCTCCCCAATCCAGGCAACATCCTTGTAAATCTCCTCTGCACCTATTCTATGGTTTCGACGTCTTTCCCATAGTGAGGCGAACAGAACTGAGCACAGTACTCCAAGTGGGGTCTGGTCAGTGTCCTGTTTAGCTGTAAAATTACCACTCGGCTCTTACATGCGTAGTAATGATAATAAACGTATATAAAAGTCACTAGTTAGGCTCAATCAGGCGTATTGTATACAGTTCTGGTCACCCTATTATCGGAAGGATGTCAGGGCGTTGGGGAGCCTCCGGAGAGGTTTAACAGGACTCTGCCGGGAGTCGGTGGCATGTGTTACAACGAGAGGTCGGACACCTCGGTCGCTTCCTCTGGAGCGTAGGAGGCTCAGGGGAGATCTGACTGATCTCTGGAATCCGTCAGACACCTGTCAGCCTTTGCCCCGTCAAGGAATTTGGACTCTCGGCGATGACGGCTGAAAGTAGATGAGATTGAGAGAGGGAGGGCTGATCGTGGTGGAAGGAGAGAACGCAAATGGGGGGGGGGGGTGGGGTGGAAGGGAGTCCCAGTGGGGAAGATGGCTGAATAAACACACACGCTGAATGGGCTCTCTACAGGTGCGCAGAAACAGGAGCCGAAGCAGAACATCGGAAATAAAACCTGCCGTAAGATCTGCCTACTCTGCCTAGTTACGATCGGCCTCGTCGCGATAGTAGCCGGGCTCTCGATCTACGGTGAGTCGAACGGAACTTGATGACGGTGGGTCAATATGAGTGAGGTTGAAGTTTTGGAGCATGTTGATATTAAGGGAGAGGAGGTGTTGGAGTTGTTAAAATACATTAGGACGGATAAGTCCCCGGAGCCTGATCGAATATTCCCCAGGCTGCTCCACGAGGCGAGGGAAGAGTTTGCTGAGCCTCTGGTTAGGATCTTTATTTCCTGATTGCCATCGGTAATGGTACCGAAGGACTGGTGGAAGACGAACGTTGTCCCCTTGTTCACAATTTAGTAGGGATAGTCCGGGAAATCATAGACCAGTGAGTGATGGGAATGCTCTTGGAAAAGATCCTTAGATATAGGATGTGTGGGCATGTAGAGAACCATGGTCTGATCAGGGACTGTCAGAATGGCTTTAAGAAGGGCTGATCGTGTCTAACAAGCCTGTTAGGTTTCGCCGAGGAGGAGACCAGGTATAGAGATAAGATTTCTGCAGTGGATGTGATCAACGTGGATTTTATTGAGGCATTTGACAAAGTTCCACACGATAGGCTTATTCAGAAAGGCTCAATGCATGGGATCCAGGGACGTTTGGATCTGCCCACTCTGCCTGTTTACGATCGGCCTCGTCGCGATAATGGCCGGGCTCTCGATCTATGGTGAGTCGAACGGAACTTGATGAGGGTGAGGACAATATGAGTGAGGTTGAAGTTCTGGAGCATGTTGATATTAATGGAGAGGAGGTGTTGGAGTTGTTAATATTCAAAAGGACGGAATATTACCCAAGCTGCTCCACGAGAAGAGGGATAAGATTGCTGAGCCTCTGGCTAGGATCGGCATGTCCTCGTTGACAACGGGAATGGTACCGGGGAATTGCAGAGAGGGGAATGTTGTCCTCTTGTTCAAAAAATGCAGTCGGGATGGTCCGTTTAATTATAGACCAGTGAGCCTTACGTCTGGGATGGGAAAGCTGTTGGAAAAGATTCTTAGAGATAGGATCTATGTGCATTTAGAAAATCATGGTCTGATCAGGGACAGTCAGCACGGCTTTGTGAAGGGCAGATCGTGCCTAACCATAGAACCGTAGAATATTACAGCACAGAAACAAGCCTTTTTGCCCTTCTTGGCTGTGCCGAACCACTTCACACTTAACCCATGTCCTCTATTTTTTTCTTCTCCCCTCGCCCCAATGGAAAAAGCCTGCTTGTATTCACTCTATCTGTGCCCATCATGATTTTATATACCTCTATCAAATCTCCCCTCATTCCTCAACGCTCCATGGAATAAAGTCCTAACCTTTTCAACCTTTCTCGGTAACTCAGTTTCTCAAGTCCCTGCAACATCCTTGTGAACCTTCTCTGCACTCTTTCAACCTTATTGATATCCTTCCTGTAATTCGGTGACCAAAACTGCATACAATATTTCACTGTTAGGGTATTTTGTATCTGTATTCCTAGATTCCTCTGTTCTACTGCACTCCTCAGGGCCCTACCATTTACCTTGTATGTTCTACCTTGGTTTTTCCGTCTAAAGTATAATACCTCACACTTGTCTGTGTTAAACTCCATCCGTCATGTTTCACCCCATATTTCCAGTTGGTCCGGATCCCTCTGCAAGGTTTGAAAACCTTTCTCACTGTCCACTACACCAACAAACTTTGTATCATCAGCAAATTTGCTGATTCGATTTACCACATTATCATCCAGATCATTGATATAGATGACAAGTAACAATAGACCCAACACTGATCCCTGTGGCACACCACTAGTCACAGGCCTCCATTCATAGAAGCAATCCTCCACTACCACTCTCTGACTTCTCCTATTGAGCCAATGTTTAATCCAATTTAATACCTCACCATGAAGGACTGAATCTTCCTAACTAACCTCCCCTGCGGGACCTTGTCAAAGGCCTTACTGAAGTACATGTAGACAACATCCACTGACTTCCCTTCATCCACTTTCCTTGTAACTTCCTCGGAAAACACTAATAGTTTTGTTAAACATGACTTATCACGCGCAAAGCCGTGTTGACCCTCCCTTATATGTCCCTGTCTATCCCAATACTCGTAGATCCTATCGCTTATTACACCTTCCAATAATTTACCTACTACCGACGTGAAACTTACTGGTCTATAACTTCCAGGAATACATTTAGAGCTTCTTTGTTTTGAAACAGCGGAAGAGCATGAGTAAATACAGATGCAAAAAAAAACATTTAAAATCTCCCCTATTTCTTTTGTTTTCATACATAGCCGACCACACTGATCTTCAAGAGGAGCAAGCTTATACTTATAACATCTAACAAACACATTAGATTTCGTTGAGGAAGTGACCATGCATATAGATGAGGCTTGTGCAGTGCATGTGATCTACGTGGATTTTAGTAAGGCATTTGACAAGGTTCCACACGGTAAACTTTTTTAGAAGGTCAGAAGGCATGGGATCCAGGGAAGTTCTGCCAGGTGGATTCAGAATTTGCTTGCCTGCAGAAAGCAAAATGTCGACGTGGAGAGAGTACTTTCGGATTGGAGGGTTGTGACTAGTGGTGTCCCACAAGGATCGGTTCTGTGACCTCCACTTTTTTGATATCCACCTGGATGTAGGGATAGAAGGGTGGATTGGCAAGTTTGCAGACGACATCCATACTATTGGTGTTCTGGATAGTGTTGAGGATTGTCGAAGATTGCAGAGAGACATTGATAGGATGCAGAAGTGGGCTGAGAAGTGGCAGATGGAGTTCAAACAAGAGAAGTGTAAGGTTGTACACTTTGAAAGGACAAACTCCAAGGCAGAGTACAAAGTAAATGGCAGGATACTTGGGAGTGTGGACGAACAGAGGGATATGGAGGTACATGTCCGCAGGTCCCTGAAAGGTGCCTCACGGGTGGAAAGGGTAGTTAAGAAAACTTATGGGGTGTTAGCATTTATTTCGAGGGATAGAGTTTAAGAGTCACGGGGTAATGGTGCAGCTCTATAAAACTCTGGTTAGGCTACACTTGGAGTACTGTGTCCAGTTCTGGTCCATTCACTATCGGAAGGATGTGGAAGCATTGGAAAGCGTACAGAGGAGATTTACCAGGATGCTGCCTGGTTCAGAGGGTATGGACTTATATCGGAGGTTAAGGGAGCTAGGGCTTTATTCTCTGGAGAGAAGGAGGATCAGAGGAGACGATATAGAGGTATACAAGATATTAAGAGGAATAGATAGAGTGGACAGCTAGAGCCTGTTCTCCAGGGCACCACTGCTCAGCACAATAGGACATGGCTTTAAGGTAAGGGGTGGGGTGTTCAAGGGGGATATTAGAGGAAGCCTTTTTCACTCAGAGAGTGGTTGATGCTTGGAATGCACTGCCTGAATCGGTGGTGGAGGCAGATACACTAGTGAAGTTTAAGAGACTACTAGACAGGTGTACGGAGGAATCTAATGTGGGGAGTTTTATGGGAGGCAGTGTTTAAGGTTTGACAAAACATTGTGGGCCGAATGGATTGTACTGTACTGTATTTTTCTATGTTTTTTGTTCTATAACACGGACATACCTCAAACCGTGATATAAACACGGCCATTACCGTAACACAATCAAGACTCATGCTACTCCGACACGCCATTCACCATAACATCAACAATGCTGTTACCGTTGCACGGTCACGACCTTCAGCGAGACACAGATACACTCCTGACCGCGACACCGACACACTCTTCACCGTTACACTGAGATACCGTACACTGTGGCACTTTCACGCTCCTCAGCGTGATCCGCTCCGCCACTCACCGTTACAGAGACTCACACGTCACTGTAACACCCCTTACCGAGACAGTATCACCCCTCAACACAACACAGATGCACCGCTCACTGAGGCAATTACCCACACCTCACCCTGACACAGGCAAACCCCTTAACAGATACCGACAGCTAAATTCCCAATGACACCGACATAGTCCTCTCCGTGACACCGATAGACACCTCAGCGTGACCCTCTCACACACACCGTGGCCATGAAATGTCTCTGACCGCGACACAGACACAGCACAGCCCACACCAAGTCACAGATTCTCTACCTACCATGACACAACTCCGCCCCGCACTCTGACATTGCCCTCGCCATGACATCGAGATGCACATCACAACGCTTGCCGGGGCACAGAAACATAAACAGAAAAGGTTACAGTGTCACCGACACGCTCCTTACAGCAACTCGGACATGATCCACACGATGCTGATGCCGACCCTCATTGTAGCATCAACAAAAACTTCACCGGGTCATTGATATACCCCTGAGTGTTTCACAGACATGCCCGTCAAGGTGACGCCGACGCTTCTCACTGTGCCACCAGCACATTCTTCATTGTGACACCCTTCACAGTCACACTGACACAACACTCTCTGTGACCCGTTCGGTAGCGTGACGCTGACTCACGTGTCACTGTAAACTCTAAACATCCTTCATCATCTCTCTCAGTATCACAGATTCGTCAGTCTAAGATCACCTCCGGCCGAAACTGCCATGAGTTAAACTCAACCCTTCAATCCAAGCTTTCAGCGCTCAACTCGAATCTGTCCGATCTTAAACGAATGCACAGCGATCTCCGTCACCAGTTCACTGAGGTGGAAACGAAGTACAGATCTGTCAACGAAACCAAGGCTCAAATCTGTGAATTGTTGACCAGCAGAAGAGGTGAGGCATCATCCCCCTCTTTCACCCGCTTCTCATCACAGGGCAGGCATGGAGAGAGGAAGCGTCACTCTGTGCTTAACATCGGGAGTGTGGGAAGAGATGGTATGGAGGGTGATTCACTCTGTGTTTGACCCGGTGATTGTGTGATGGGGCTGCGTGGAGGAAGTTTCACTCTATCACTGAATCCAGGAGAGTGTGATGGGACGTTGTCAAGATGGATTCTCTCTGTGTCTGACCACGGGATTGTGAGACTTAACTTTACAGCTTCACTCTATGTCTCACTCCGGGAATATCTGATGGGACAGTATGGATCCAAATTCAGTCTGTGTCTGACAGCGGGATTGTGTGATGGGACAGAGTCCAGAGAGATTCACCCGATGTCTGACCCCTGAAGTGTGTTATGGCACCGTGGAGAGAGAGTTTCACTCTGACTCTGGGAGTGTGTGACGGGATAGTGCAGAGGGACGTTCATTCTATGTGATATTGTGGAGGGAGTCTGACACCCCGTGAGTGGGCGGAACTTCGCTTTGTGTGAGAACACAGGAGGGTGTGATGGGACGGTTCAGAGAGAGCCTCACACGGTGACCCGCCAGGAAGTGTGTGATGGAAGGAGATTCACGCTATGTTAGACTCGGGAGTGTGTGATGGGACCGTGTGGAGGCAGCTTCCCTCTTTGTCTGACACTTTGCTGTGTGGTGCGTTGAGAATCTGTAGAGGGAGAATCACACTCCCTCTGACATTCGTCGTGTGCGCTGAGGGAGTTTATTTCCGTGTCTGACCGCTGGAGTGTGTGATGGGGCCGTGGAGAGAAAGATTCACAATGTGTCTGACCAAGTCTTTGTGTGACTGGACTTTGCGGAGCGATCTATAGTCTGCTCTGTCATCCAGGGAGTGTGTGATGGGACGGTGTGGAAGGAGCTTCACTCTGTGTCTGACGCTGGGTGTGTGTGATGAGATGATGTGGAAGGAGTAACACCAAGAATCTGACCCTGGAAGAGTGTGACAGGACGGTGGAAACTTCACTCTACGTCTGACTGCTGGAATATGGCCATTGTGATATGGCCATGGAGAGAGAGATTCACTTTGTGTATGTTCCAGGCAGAGCGTTACGAGGCTTTGTAGAGGGAGATAAACTCTGTCTGTGACTCCGTGGGTGACTCTGGGACAATGTGGACATGCGCTTAACTCCACCACTGACCACGGGCGTGTTTTAAAGGCAGTGTGCAGGGAGCTTCAGTCCACCTCGGACAGCTGGAGTGTGATAGGTCCGTGGAAAGAAAGAAATTCAATCTGCGTCTGACCGTGTGAGTGTGTGATCGGGCGGTGTGTAGGGAGCTTAAATCTGTGTCTCACCCCGTGTGTGTGATAGGACTCAGTGTTTGACACAGTGTGCCTGTGATGGGAAGCTATGGCGGGAAGGGGCGCTGAATTATTGCGTTTGGGGAATAGGTGTGTCATGTGTGTGTCTGACACCAGGAACAGTGACGCGTGCCTGGGTAGTGTTCCTGTCTGTGTCTGAAACCAGTGGTGTATGATCTTACGGTGCGGAGGGTAATCTCTCGTTTTCTGAGCCCTGTATTTTCTGATGTCACCGGGTAGAGGGGCATCATACTGTGTCTGACCACGGGAGTATGCGGCTGGATGGTGCAGAGAGTGTTTCATTTCCTCTTTGATCACGGGCGGATGTTATGGGGTACTGTAGAGGGGGGTTCACTCTGTGTTTGTCTGCAGGACTGTGTGATGGGAGAGGGTGCAGGGAGCTTCACTCCATGTTTGACCCAAGGAGTGTGTGATAGTGTGGTGGAGTGAAAGCTTCAGTCTGAGGCTGACCCGGTCGTGTGCGATGGGACAGTGTGGAAGGAGCATCACTCTGTGTCTGACACGGGGAGAGTATGATGGGACCGTGAGACAAGAACTTCATTCTTCGTATGTCCCCTAGAGTGTGTGACGGGACGGTGTTGGTTGAATTTCTCTTTTATAGGACACTGGGAAGGAGATGTGTAGCTGACTCCTGAGGTTTGTGATGGGGCGGTGTGGAGGGAGCTTCATTCAGTTTCTGACCCCGAGAGTGTGTGATGGGGCGGTGCGGAGGGAGCTTCAATCAGTTTCTGACCCCGAGAGTGTGTGATGGGACGGTGTGGATGGAGATTCACTCTGTGTCTGACCCCAGGAGTGTGTGATGGGACGGTGTGGATTGAAGTTCTATTTGTGTCTGTGCCTCAGGAAGTCTGTGATATGATGGAGGGAAGGAGATGTGTAACTGACTCCTGAGGTTTGTGATGAGGAGGAATTGACGGAGCTACACCTTGTGACAGGTCCCTCGAGTGTGTAATTGGTGCCGTGTCGAAAGACTAACTTTGAGTCTGACACCAGGAAAGTGTGATGGGACGGTGTAAACAAGCTTCAGTTTGAGTCTGACTACGGGAATGCGTGTTAGGAGGGCGTGAGGGAAGTCTGTATCTGACTCCAGGAAAGTGTAATAGGGCATTTTAGAGGGAGTCTCAGTGCGCCTGACCCCGGAAATGTGTGTAATGGATCAGTGTGGAGGGAGATTCACTTGGTTTCTGACCCCGGGAGTGTGTGATGGGACGGTGTGGCGGGAGATTCACTCTGTGTCTGACCCCGGGAGTGTGTGATGGGACGGTGTGGAGGGAGATTCACTCTGTGTCTGACCCCGGGAGTGTGTGATGGGACAATGTGGAGGGAGATTCACTCTGTGTCTGACCCCGGGAGTGTGTGATGGGACGGTGTGGAGGGAGATTCACTCTGTGTCTGGGCCCGGAAGTGTCTGATATGACGGTCTGGAGGGAGCCTGCTCTGTGTCTCACCCAAGAGCATGTGATTTGACATTTGCGCAGCGTGCAGACTGAACCAAGCATTATTTGATGGGGCTGTGGAGAGAGAGAGAGGGAGGAGAGAGAGAGAGAGAGAGAGAGAGAGAGAGAGAGGAGAGAGAGAGAGAGAGAGAGAGAGAGAGAGAGAGAGAGAGAGTGAGAGAGAGAGAGAGAGAGGAGAGAGAGAGGCTTCACTCTGTGTCAGCCACGGGTGTGTATGATTTTTACAGTGTCAGGGAGTTTCATTCTGTGTTTGCTCCCTGGATCCTGTGATAGGAAAGCTTTGAAGGAGAATCCCTTTGTGTCTGGCCACCGGATGCGTGATTGGAAAACGCGGAGAGAGCTAAATCCTGTGTCTCACCCCTGGAGTGTGTGACGGACAGCGTGGAGTGAAATTCTATTTGTGTCTGCCACTCAAGAAGTCTGTGATAGGATGGTGGGAAGGAGCTTGGAACTGACACCTGAAGTTTGTGATGAGAAGTTGAGGGAGCTACACCATAGAACCATAGAATACTACAGCACAGTACAGGTCCTTCAGCCCTCCAGGTTGTGCTGACCCATATAATCATTTTAAAAATGTACTAAACCCACAATACCCCATAACCCTCCATTTTTCTTTCATCCATGGGCCTGTCCAAGAGGCTCTTAAATACCCCTAATGTTTTAGCCACCACCACTATCCCTGGCAAGTAATTCCAGGCACTCATAACACTCTGTATATAAAAAAAAACTTACCCCTAATGTCTCCCCTAAACTTCCCTCCCTTAATTTTGTATCTATGACCTCTGGTGTTTGCTATTGGTGCCCTGGGAAACAGTACCGACCATCCACCCTATCTATGCCTCTCATAATCTTGTAGACTCTATCAAGTCCCCTCTCATTCTTCTACGCCAAAAGAGAAAGTCCTAGCTCTGCTAATCTTGCTTCATATGACTTGTTTCTCGAATCCAGGCAACATCCTGGTAAAATCTCCTCCGCAGCATCTCCATAGCTTCCACATTCTTCCCTATAATGAGGTGACAAGAATTGAGCACAATACGCTAAGTGCGCTCTCACCAGAGTTTTGTAGAGTTGCAACATGGCCTCTCTACTCTTGAACTCTTGTGACTGGTCCCGCGAATGTGTGATGGGATTCCTTGGCGGGAGATCAGATTTAGTACGACACCAGGAGAGTGTGATGGGACGGTGCGGAGGGAACTTCACTGTGTGTCTAACCCAGCGTGTGTATGATGTGACGGTGTGGAGTGAACTTCACTCTGTGTCTGATACAGAGTGTTTGCGATGGGATACTATGCAGGGAGCATCACCCAGTGTTTTGACCCCAGAAATGTGACTTGGAGGGAGATTCACTCTGAGTCTGACCCCCGGGAGTGTGCGATGGGACGGTGTGGAGGGAGATTCACCTTGTGTCTGACCCTGTGAGTTTGTGATGGGGACGGTGTGGAGGGAGACTAACTCTCTGTTTCTGTCCCCGGGAGTGTGTGATTGGATTTTGTGGAGGGAGCTTCACTCTGTGTCTCACCCCGTGAATGTGTGACGGGACGCTGAGAATTGAAATTATATTTGTGTCTGTCCCTCAGGAAGTCTGTGATAGGTTGGTGGGAAGGAGCTCGTAACTGACTCCTGAAGCTGGTGATGAGGAGGAGTTGACGGAGCTACACCTTGTGATTGGTCCCGGGATTGTGTAATGGGGTGCCGTGGCGGGAGATTGAGCCTTGAGTATGACACCAGGAGTGTGTGCTCAGACGGTGTAATCGAGCTTCACTTTGAGTCTGACTACCGGAATGCGTGATAGAAGGATGTGAGGCGAGTTTGTATCTGACCCCCGGAAAGTGTAATGTGTCAGTTTAGAGGGTGTCTCATTCTGTGTTCTGACCCCCAAAAATGTGTCTCGGAACAGTGCGGAGGGGGATTCACTCTGTCTACACCGGTAGTATTTCATGTGTCAGTGCAATGCGACGCTCACACAGTGTTCAACCCCTGGGAGTGTGGATGGTCTGTATGGAGGGAGTGTGACCTCCGCGTCTGACCTCTGTGGGCTGTGAAAGGACATAGTGTAAGGAGCTTCACTCTGTGACTGACACAGTGTGAGTGTGAGGGAATGATACGGAGGGAGAATCTGATCTTTGTGGGTGTGTGATGAGATGGTGCGGAAGTGCACCACTCTGTGTCTGAGAACGTGTTGTGTGTTGAAATGTTGTGGAGGGAGAATCTTTGTGTGACCCCTGGGATTTTGTGAAGGGTTGGTGTGGAAGCAACTTTACTCTTCGTATTATTGCAATGAGTATGTGCTGAGACGGTGTTTAGGGATCTTCACTCTGTGTCTGATCCCAGGAATGTTGTTTTGGGGAACTTTTTCTGCCTGTCTGACATAGGGAATAGGTGATGAGACAGGGCAGAGGGAGCTTCACAGTGTCTCTGATTCGGGAAGTCTGGGTTATTGGACGGCTCGCAGAGATCGTCACTTTACAACGGACCCATAAATTGTGATGAGGCGGTCTGGTGGGAGCTTCATTCTATACCGCACCTCGGGAGTGTGTGATGGGACGGTGTACAGGGAGCTTTACTCTGTGGCTGATCCTAGTAGGTGTGAATGGAAGGTGTGCAAGGAGCCTCACTCTGCGTCTGACCCCGGGAGTGTGTGATGGGACGGTGCGGAGGAAGGTTCCCTCTGTGTCTGTCCGGAGGAGTGCGTGATGGACGGTGTGATGGTAGCGACACCTGCTGTCTGAATCCGGGATGGGACGTTGTGGGAGGGAGGTTGACCTTTTTCTGATCCGAGTCGGTGCAATGGGAGTTATGCAGGGAGATTCACTATGCTTTGTACCTGATTTGCAGAGCAAACATGCCCTCAGAACTGGAGTGAAAAGAAAGATCGGTGTTATTACGTATCCTCGGTGGAGAAATCTTATGATAATGCGAGGGAACATTGTTCAAACTTCGATGCAAGGCTCCTTGAAATAAATTCAAACGAGGAAGAGGTATGTGACTCCCGGGGTGAGAAACAGAGTGAATCTCCCTCCACATCATCCCGTCACACACTCCGGGGTCAGACCACAGAGTGAATCTCTCTCCACACCGTCCCGTCACACACTCGCGGGGTCAGAGACAGAGTGAATCTCCCTCCACATCATCCCGTCACACACTCCGGGGTCAGACTCAGAGTGAATCTCTCTCCACACCGTCCCGTCACACACTCGCGGGGTCAGACACTGAGTGGATCTCCTTCCAGAATCAGGTTAATTATCGCCGGCATGTGACGTGAAATTTGTTAACTAGTGGCAGCATTTCAATGCAATAGATAATCTAGCAGAGAGAGAAAATATAATAAATAAAATAAACTAGTAATTAAATCACGTACATTGATTAGATTATTTAAAATGTGAGAAAGAAGCAGATGGTGTACATTATAAAAAGTGAGTTAGTGTCCAAAGCGTCCAAAGTCCATTCAGGAATCGGATGGCAGAGGGGAAGAAGCTGTTCCTAAATCACTGAGTGTGTGCCTTCAGGCTTCTGTAGATTACTAGACTAGTGCCCAAGATGGAGCTGACTCGATTTACAACTTTCCGTAGTTTCTTTCGGTCCTGTTCAGTAGCCCCTCCATACCGGACAGTGATGCAGCCTGTCAGAATATTCTCCGCGGTATAGCTATATAAGTATTTTTTTTAGTTTGACCGAATGGAGTCCCCTCCACTCCCACCTGTCACACCACTCCCGGGGTCAGGCAGGGAGAGAAGCACCCTCCACGCCGGTCCCATCACACATTCCTGCGATCAGGACACTAGGTAAATCCATCTCTGTGCCATCTCTTCTCATGCTCCTGTGGCTATACATGGGGGGGGGGGGGGCGGGGCTGTCGGGGGGCGATACTGCCTCCGGCCCGGTCAAAATGAAAAAGCACGATTGTGTGGATGCTGCGTGATGTGTTGCCCGGTTTACAAATCAATCCCACGAAATATCGAGCGGTACAGCATTTGCAATTAAACGATTGGGCTTTATGGTTCTTCATTTGACTACAGGGTTAGTACAGAAAACAAAGAGAAAAAGGGCCCATTTTAACGAAACAGTCTAATGCTCTCCTTGGAGCTCACTGTTTTCCCGTCCGTCCGTTCTCCATCGATTTCCCCCGGGCGTGGTCGACTCCCGACCCCATTCCAAGTCAGCCCAGGCATGCAGACTACGATATCCCCGTTCTGACATCTTCTCTCTCCATCTTCTGCCGAACAAAAGCCCGCGAATCCCTCGCTCTCGGGCTCACAGGAAAGAAAACCTCTCCCATCATGGACGCCACTCATTCCAAGCCCCCATTATCTCTCGTCATAACACAAACACACTGCTGCTACAGAGAAACCATTACATTACCAGTGAAACATTTCCCAGGGCGTTGCATGCACATTAATCGAAGGGATTTCATTTCACAGGATTTTGTTTCCATCTCTATCGGCCATCGATTCGGAACTTACTGGATTGGAAAATGTAGATACGGGTGAGGTTTGTACAGTTACAGGTCGGTGGTGTGGGAGTGACACGCGGTCGTGGGGAGAGAGTGGGTCAGTGGGATAAATTTGGAGACTGACAGCGGGCTGTGTGGGGAGTGGGACATTGGGATTCGTTCGTTGACTGACGCAGGGTTTTCGGGAGGGGTGGTGCAGTGGGTATATTTGGAACTGAGTCACGATTGTAGGGGAGTGTGGTGTAGTGGGATTCGTACGGCCATGGACACGGGACTGTGGGAGAACGCGGTATCATGGGATTAGTTCCGAGGCTGGCAAGGGGCTGTGGGGAGAGCGCAGATCAGAGGGATTGGTTTGGCGACGTCTCCAGTTGTCTGCTCGAGGCTGTTTTGTCTCTGTTGAAATTGTCTAACCTCTTTGACAGGAATGTGGTCTCTAATATTCTGTACAAGACGTTCAATAGACCGCCCACCTGCAGTGAGTGTGACTCTTACGGTTGGAATCACAGTTACAGTTGCAACAGGAAACACAGATTCATCTGTGAGAAGTCGGCACATTTGTACCCGGATATTCCTGAAGAGATCCAAGGTCTCTGTCAACAGCCCTGGCGGGCCGACTTCAGTCAAGTGAATTCACCCCACTACTCCCCATTCAATCTACCCTACCCTCAAACCCCCATCCTTTCACCTCTTTCCAATTTCTCTTCCCCTCCTTCTTACCCCCAGTCTCCTCCTCTACTCGTAGCCCCATTCTCCCCAACACTCTCCCTCTCTGATCCATACCTCTCTTCCCCCGCTCTCCCCGCTCCCCCTTTTACTCCCCCATTTCTATAGCGTTTCTCTTTTTCCCCTTCTCTCTAACTCATTCCCATTCCACCCTTCTTCTTCGCCTCGGACCTCATTCTCTGCCTCTCCTCTCTCCGTTCTCTCCACACACTCTAACCTCAATTTCTGTGCACTTTGGCTCTCAATTCCTCACCCAGGGGAAAAGGACTGTGCGCATTCACCCTATCTGTGCCCTCCTGGCTTCATATCCGCCCTTCAAGGTACACAGACACATCATTCTTGCCTTCTCACCAGAACCCAGACCCTCGGGTCCCGGCAACATCCTGTTAATCTCCCTCTGCACTCTTTCCAGCTCAGTGGCATCTTTCCTACAGGGAGGGCGACGAGAACCGAACACCGCCCTCCAGGTTCGGCCTCAGTGTCGCCTTGTACAACTTCAATGTGACCCCGGTGCGGTGCAAAGATGTAAAATTAACGTAAATTGGGAAATTAATAAATACTGCATAAAGGTGAATACCGAGGGAGTGTTTTAAGTGTTCAGGGAGCGTTCGCAATCTGATGGCGGAGGAGAAGCAACTGCTTGTAAATGTTGAGTTTAAAGGCGCCTGTACCTCCTCCCCGATGGTATCGATGAGCACAGGGCATTTCCCGGCTGGAGGGTGTCCTCGCTGATGGATGTGGTCATCCCGAGCCATTCCTTCTTGAACCATGTCCTCGATGGAGGGGAGGTTTGTGGCCCGTGATGGGGTTGGCTGAGCCTAGAACCCGCTGCAGCCTCTGGCGACCCTGTGCGTTGCCAGCCTCCATACCAGGCGGCGATGCGACAAGTCAGAACGCTCTCCACAGTACATCCGGAGAAATTCGCGAGTCTTCAATAACAAAACACATCCACTCAAACCCCTAACGTTGCAATACCTTTGTACCGAGAGAGATATGGATGGTGGGGGAAAAGACAAGGTCCGAGTAGAGTCTAGAATACACTCATGATCAGACTCGAATTAAACAAGACCACATTGATAAAATCCAAAGATAAAGTCACAAACAGCAGTACAAGAAATGGATCCCGTACGGTTGAGCACTGAGTGCTCGGCGCAAGGCCTTCATCGACAGACATTCCATGAGGAACATTGGCAGACAATAATTGGCAGTGTGCGTCTTAAAGGGAAAGTGACAGCGAGCTACTCTCCGAGGAATGGGGGGTGCTGAAACCTGATGCCTGAGAATGTCTCTGTCAGGAACATGACACGTTTTTCATGTTACATGAATTGTGTTGTGCCCAGTGTAGACCCTCTGAGATGCTGATACCCCGTATCCCAGGAACATCAAACACCATCATACGACAGAGTGGTAGAATTAATCCATTTGCTCCATCGGGTCAGTCCACCATTTGATCATGCCAAATGCACCCGTATTCCCAATGTACAGCCTTCGCTCCGTATCCCCTCATGCTCTGTCTAGTCAGGAATCTATACTCTCTTTCTGAAATATGCACAGGAATGGCTCGTCCACGGCCGCCTGTAGCATCGAATTCCACAGATTCACCCGTCTCTGGCAAAATAAATTCCTCCCAATTTCTGTTGTAAATTGACATCCCTCTATCCTGAGTCCGTGTTTGCTAGTTTCAGTATCCCCCCGCCCCCACCTTAGGAAGCCTTCTCTCTACAGCTACTCTATCGAGACTTCAACATCCAATAGGTTTCAATGAGGTCACCCCTCATTCTTCTGAATTCCATTCAGGAAAGACCAGATCAAATGCTCCTCCTGTGATAAGCGTTTCAATCCCGGAATCATTTTCCTTCACCCACGTGGAACGCACTTCAAAATCTCGGGCTCCTCTAGCAAGGCAATTATAGTGTATTTGAGGAATGGGAAAGGTGCAGTAGCACTTATTGGGGTTTGTTACTACACCTTTTTGCAACACTTACAGCACGGAAACAGGCCATCTCACCTATCGAATTTTACAATAAATGACAATGCCAAATCTGTCTCTACCACTTCTACTGGAAGCTCGTTCCACACAGCTACCACTCTCCGAGTAAAGAAATTCCCCCTCATGTTACCCTTAAACATTTGCCCCCTAAGTCTCAACTTTTGTCCTCTTGATTGAATTTCCCTTCCTCTCAATGGAAAATCCTATCCGCGTCAACTCTATCTATCCCCGTCATAATTTTAAATACCTCTTTCAAGTTTCCCTCAACCTTCTACGCTCCAACGAATAAAGGCCCAACTTGATAAACCTTTCCCTGTAACTTAGTTGCTGAAACCCAGGTAACATTCTAGTACATCTCCTCTGTAATCTCTCTATATTGCTGACATCTTTCCTATATTTTTTATCTAAGGAATTCAAGTCTACTCCCATTCCCCCAAATCAGGCCTCACCTGTGCCTTTTAAAGCCTTAAGATTATATCCTTGCATTTACTGTATATTCCCGCCCTCTGGAAAATGAATGCGAACATTCAATTTGCCTTCCTCACCACCGACTCCATCTGTAGTCAACCATTAGGGAATCGTGCAACAGGATTCCCAAATTCTTTGAACAGGCAGATATTTGATTCTTCTCCCCACTAGGCAAATCGTTTATACCTTTATTTCTTCATCCAAAGTGTATGACCACACACTTCTCCACACTGTGCTCCATTGTACTTTTTTGCCCATTTCACTAATCTGTCTTCAACACTACCTGCAGATGGGAACTGTTATGGACAGATCTACATTGACTGTGGTTTCCGATGAGAAGGGTCAGAGCCGTCTCTATTTCCTGAGGAGACTGAGGTCCTTTAACATCTGTCGGACGATGTTGAGGATGTTCTACGAGGCTGTGATGGCCAGTGCTATCATGTTTGCTGTTTGTGCGGGCAGCAGGCTGAGGGGTAGCAGACACCAACAGAATCAACAAACACATTCGTAAGGCCAGAGATGTTGTGGGGGTGGAATTAGACTCTCTGACGGTGGTGTCTTAAAAGAGGATGCTGTACAAGTTGCATGCCATCGTGGACAATGTCTCCCATCCCACTCCATAATGTTCTGGTTAGGCACAGGAGTACATTCAGCCACAGACTCATTCAACCGAGATGCAACACTGAGCGTCATAGGAAGTCATTCCTGCCTGTTGCGGTCAAACTTTAAAAAATCCACGCTCGGAGTGTCAGGACACCCTGAGCCAATAGGCTGGTCCTGGACTTATTTCCATTTGGCTTGATTAACTTAATATTATTTAATTATTTATAGTTTATATGCTATATTTCTACACTATTCTTGGTTGGGGCGGCTGTAACGAAACCCAACTTCCCTCGGATCAATAACGTATGTCTGTCTGTCTGAGAAAGTCAAACATTGTCTTGTAGAGGGTGATACCGAAGCCCAGGATTTGGAGCCTGTTGATTAGAACTTGGGAGATGATTATTTTCACACTGAGCTGTTGTCAGTAAACCGCAGCCTGACGTAGTTATTGCTATTGTCCAGATGGTTCAAGGCCCAGTGCAGAGCAAGTGAGATTCTACCCACTGCAGACCTATTGTGGAGAGACACAGAGTGCAGCGGGCCAAAGTGTTGGGCCCAGTATAGATCCTCTGAAACGCTAACACCCAGGAAATACAGGAGGCCTGATTTAAGAGGCTTCCGGGGATATGTTGATAAGAGCTCAGACACATTTAGCAATCGATAGGTTAAACATTGGCTGAATATTGTCCTCGGCTGCAATTCTTTCAAACAATGAAGGATCGTAGGAAAGGTGGATAATTGTGCTGAAGATGAGATTACTGGTTCTCAAATAGATGCAATGTGCACTGAAGAGACAGTGTTAATAGGGTAAATTTGTAGTCAGTCGGATGAGTTGCACAGTAGAAGGCGGACAGAATCGGGGAGGATGAATGCAGGACTGGAGGTGTTATATTTGTATGCCAAACGGTACACGAATAAGAAGATGAACTCGCAGCGCAGTTGCAGATTGCAGGTATGACGTTGCAGGCATCACTGAATGATGGAGCGGGGAGAGATTCGCATGGGTGGAGGAGTGGCTCACTGAATGATGGATGCGGGAGAGATTCGCATGGGTGGAGGAGTGGTTCACTGAATGATGGATGCGAGAGATTCGCATGGATGGAGGAGTGGTTCACTGAATGATGGATGCGAGAGATTCGCATGGATGGAGGAGTGGTTCACTGAATGATGGATGCGAGAGATTCGCATGGTGGAGGAGTGGCTCACTGAATGATGGATGCGGGAGAGATTCGCATGGATGGAGGAGGGGCTCTCTGAATGATGGATGCGGGAGAGGATTCGCATGGATGGAGGAGTGGTTCACTGAATGATGGATGCGAGAGATTCGCATGGATGGAGGAGTGGTTCACTGAATGATGGATGCGAGAGATTCGCATGGATGGAGGAGTGGCTCACTGAATAATGGATGCGAGATTCGCATGGATGGAGGAGTGGCTCACTGAATGATGGATGCGGAGAGATTCGCATGGATGGAGGAGGGGCTCTCTGAATGATGGATGCGGGAGAGATTCGCATGGGTGGAGGAGTGCTCACTGAATGATGGATGCGGGAGAGATTCGCATGGGTGGAGGAGGGGTTCACTGAAAGAAAGCAGAAAGCTGGGATACATGTGCGTTACTTTGGTTGACAACCAGTGGTGAGCGGTGTGTCGCAGGATTCGGTGAAAGGGCCGGAACTGTTCACGATATATATTTACGATCTGGAAGAGGAGTCAGGAGTACAGTGTCCCTAAGATGGCTCTGATGGTACGCAATTGAACTGAAAAGGAAATTGTTTAGAAGATGCAGAGAGTCTGCAGACAGGTTCATACGGTT